>NW_027109364.1:83739-85421 GCF_000696795.3 Halyomorpha halys
TTAAAATTCACAGTCAAAAATATTTTTCATTTTACCATTATCTTACACTTTTATTACAACCTTTCTTCAACTTAAAAGTTATTTAGTAAAAAATTGCCAGTCTCAAGAAAGAATTTTATGATTATAAATAAAAAAAATTTGTCTATTCAAGTGCCAAATGATGTCATCTAGAAACATTCGGTTAAAGTTGGCTAGAAGGGATCCAAAATTATTATCGAATCTAATATAATAATATATTGTAATAATATAAATATATAATAATAAATAAAAGATTATATTTTTGAGAATATTACTTCGATGTAAACATAATTCCAAGATACAAATTTTAAGTTCATTAGAGGTTATATTTATTTCGAAAAATTTTTTAAAGTAATTAAAAACGATATGATTGGCTGCTTTCTGCTTACATGGAACCGTATACGATGGTTCTATTTTTGAAAAAAATAATGAATAAATTCTTTTAACACCAAAATAGGTAATAATTTAAAAACAGGTAAAAAGTATGAATCATTAAATCAGTGTTGTTTGTTTATATTTAGTCATTGTATAATATTTTAATATTGTTGTGATAAGTCAATGATTTACAAAAATTGAATTTATTACTAAAGGTTGTTGTTGTTGATTGTTGCTTAAAGGCGTAAAACCCTCTGGTCATCAACGCCATCACCATCGCCATCACCATCATCAACTATGGGATGATAAAATTAAAATAAAATAAATAAATAAAAAATAGAAAAATAATTTAAAAAATAAAATAAAATAAATTAAAAAAAATCGAAGAGGAGTTATAATTTATAAAGAAGGTGATGTGCTTTTAAAAATTCAAATACTCATGTAATTTTAGCTTCCTCATCTGCGAGAGTTTCGGATAAATTTGGGGTCAGTCCTATCCTGTTTATTGTTGGCAAATAGTGAGTACACTCTTCGAAAATATGTCTAATACTGTGAGGAGAGCATGACCTATTCTCAAGCGGGCCAGAGCAACCTCCTCCCTGCGGCTGGTGCGGTAGGATGTCGACCATGGTTTTACTGATCGTTTTATTTCTTTTAATTTACTGGGAGAGATTACTAAAGGTTATTTTGACTATGAAAAACTTAGAGTCAATTATTTCACCCCAATTTTTGAATACTTTAATGAAAACTATGTATAATTACTAGTCAAAATTGATGAGTCTGCCAAGTATAGGTTAGGGGAATAAGAAATGGAGCTTTTTAAAAATGTTTTAAATAATTATTGTTTCATTCGGTGCTGTATATCTTTAAAACTACCAATAACAATAGAGAACATCATTTAAAGTAGAGTAAATTTTCTAAACTGTAAGCCCTAATAGAGCTATTAACGTTCAATACCTCTAGAGATGAAGATTTTTAAAGATATAGAGCTCTGAATGAAAAATTAATGTTTTTAAGATTTTGAAACAGTCGTCATTTTTTATCTACCCTACCTATACTTGGTAGACTCATAAATTTTTACTATTAATTATACATAGTTTAATAATAATTATATATATAATTTTTTTTGTATATTAATAATATCTAGAAGTGTGATACTAACTCAAAGGATCTGGATTCGAATTCGGCTGTGGTAAATAATTATTTATTCTGTTATTGTAGCTAGTCAACCCACTCGGGTGTCTACTCCGCCTCATAGTGTAGGTATTGGGGAACGATCTGGTGGTCGA
>NW_027109364.1:86397-88923 GCF_000696795.3 Halyomorpha halys
AAAAAAAATAATTTTTTTTATAAAATATATAAGTTCGGGTTAGATGGTAGATCAGATAGCCCTGACGAAGTCCTGTAAAGTGGGGCGAAACGTTAGTAAAAAATAAATAGTTTTCTTTTATTACTTTTATACCTACGCCATCCGGACTATCTTCCTCCAATAAAAGATTATTGTTTTAATATTTAAACATAGTTCCATAAAAAGATATCTTAGAGTCATATTGTATCAAATTAACTCAGTTCAATTTCCATTTAGATATAAAATGTGGCATGAACGGAAAGTTAAACAAGTTCGTTAGAGATTCAGTTGAAATTTAACGAAAGCCTTAAATTATTCCGAACTGGTGTACTCCTCATAAAGTGGCTTTTTATGTCGGCATTAAGTCTGGTAACGTTATTTAAATCGCTCCCAGTAACACAGCGGCTTCATTAAGGACTCAAGTGTCTTGTAAATTTCCTTCGGTTGGTAGCCAGGGTTTCGGAAGCGCTTAAGGATAAGGAGGAACGTTTTAGAAAAAATAAATAAATAAGGAGAAAAAAAAAATTCTAAAATAAAAAGTGGACGGATGAAGATTGTAGGTTTAATAAGGCACGACTAATGTAAATGAAGATATTGGAAGGACCCTAGTGATAGCGACGCGGCTTGATGTCGGATCGCCCGCCCGGACCACACACGAAGCACCACAGCATCCTGGATTTGGCTCCTTCAGGGTCGTCCAGGAATATCCGAAGAGGATCTGCCAGCTGCTCTCGCGATATCCCCACGACAGGGAAGACTAATATTCCCAAAAAATATTTTGCGGTTCCTAATCTGACAAATTTCACTGAGCACTTCATTTTGAGTTAAAAAAATAATTCGCCCTCGTTTCAGAACTCATAATTCTATATTATTCACTGAGGAAATAGGTTCCCGTACTTATTTTCTAAATGTGCCTTTTCACAAAAGTACAATAGAATAAAATATTAAAGATCTTCCAAAAGTTTATGGAAGATGGTCTATTGACCGTGTGTAGTAATAAAACATTAATGTAAATATTCACCACATATAATTAGATAGAAATGATTTTATTTGTGAAAGACAAAATCTTGTACAAATTCATAACACAATATACAATTGTAAAACAAAACCTGAGTCTAGTGCTCCATTACAAAAACAATAAACAAAAGATAAAACAAATTCTCTATAACAAAACAGATTAACACACAACTATTAACATAATACACGAAAGCATGATATAAATGAAGATATTAATTGGCTTCGAAAAGTATTTATATATCACATACAAAATTAAACGTATTACATATTGTTACAATGTAAATATGTAGTCTGTTTAATTTGGCTTCACTATCAATATTCAGTGTATTTTCAATGTTTTGTAAGTCGCAAGATACGGATATGGGTGGCTTTAAGATATATTGTATATTTTCTTCAAAGGTTGGACAATGTAGGAGGATGTGGTACAAACTATTATTGAAATAACTTTTGCAGAATGGACAGAGTTCGTTTGCCTTCAAAGTGATGGTTTTGCTTCCGTGGTGTAGTTTGATATGCTCCGGGTTCCCTACTCTTAGTTGGCTGATGCACCTTATTTTTTTTTAATTTAACCTATATGTTAAATATGCTTTAGGTTTGAGTAGGTTAAAACTGCAGAGTGATCGGTATATGGGGTTAATGTTTGAACTCAATGCTCTATTGATGTCAGTTGAGAAGTTGTGGTGATCTTTTCAAGATCGCCTTTATTTCTCAATATTCCGTTTTCATATGAACTATTGGACTCATTTCTACATCCATATTGATGGGCTATCATATTGAGTTGCGAGACCCAGTTGTATTCTACGTCAGGGTTTTCTGCATCTAACATCCTTAGTCTGTTGAAACATAGTTTTGGGAGTCTCTTTTCTGACATTAATGACGTTTGGACCAGTAGTTGATGATCTTTCTTATTACTTTTGAACTTAATGGACTTCTGCCTGTCTTGAGTCGAACAATATAGTTTGGGGTATTTTTGGGCCATCCATATAGGTACACATCAGTAGCAAACATTAGGAATGTGTAGTTAATCTTAGGGGAATCCATGATTTGTAGTTTAACATGTTAAATGGAAAAACTCATATTAAATGGGGAGATATTTACTTATTTTAGCATGTTAAAAGATATAACATATAACATGGTTGAGAGTCACTTAAGGGGTATTCATGATGTTGTATTAAATGTTAAATGTTTTACCATGTTAAATGTTATAACTATAAGATTGTGAGCAGCCCTATTTGAAGTCATGTTAAACGTTAAATGCATGAGAGCCTCTAGCGGATTTTCTCAGCAACTTTTATAAGCCTTTATGTTTATAACCTTCCTTCCAGAACCTCATGTTATTGTTTACTTCAGTTTTGATTTAAGTAATTAATTACAACATGCCTAGAGTGAGTGAAAAGTGGAATTTGTGTGAAATTTTAGCTTATGAAATAAAATGAAATAATAACATTATTCTGGGACATATGTCCCCTAAGAATAATTACATGGTTCATA
>NW_027109364.1:89213-101885 GCF_000696795.3 Halyomorpha halys
TTTTTTTCGATTTAACATGAGTTTTTCCATTTAACACGCTTTAACATGTTAAACCAAAGATCATGAATACCCCTTTAATAGATCTGCTAAATGGAGAATGACGTCACGCAACGGACTTGCTGAGCTCGCCACCATTTTGTTTGTTATTGTGTTATAGTATGTGTTTTGATTGTATTAGTATTGTTTTGGATGTTTTTATAACTAATAAAGCAATGGATAACAATAATAATGTGACGACAGTTGCCATTTAGCACATCTTGATGATCTTGAAGTTAGAACATCAAAAAGGCATTCAATGAAAAAACCTTTTTCACACAACTTCCACTTTTTAATAATTTAGGCATGTTATAATAAATTACTTTAATCTAAACTTAGAATTAAACAATAACATGAAGTTTTAGAAGGAAGGTTATAAAACAAGTTGCTCAAAAAATCCGCTTGAAGCTCTTATGTATTTAATATTTAACATGACTTTAAATAGGGCTGCTCACAATCCTATACTTATAACATTAACATGGTAAAACATTGTACATTTAATAAAACATCATGAATATCCCTATTGTACATATAATAAAGCAGAAGTAAATAAATCTACGTGGAATTATCCAATACAATTATACAAAATAAAATTGTAGATGTATACAATTTTTGTTTTGATATAAAACAAACATCGAGGATTTTATGAGATTTCAAGCTTCAACTATAAACTCATCAAACAATTCTGAATAAAATTCTGTTTTTATCTTCATGTTTACCGATTTGGGTGGTAACCTGTTAATGGCCCACCACAACTGCCAATAAAGCCTACAAGGCCAAGCCTCCAATATAAATAAACAAACAAGACCTTACAAATATAGTTCTTTACAAGCGTGTACTATACACATTCACTATACATTACGGACATTCAAGAAACGATAATCATACCACAAGGTTCAACCCCTGGGTTTGCAACGTGCTGCAAATTCAAGATTTGTACAAATGCTTGGCAAGCAAAGGAAGGAACAAACGTCGGAATCCACAGGATTGACTGCCTTATCACCTGGTTATATTTATTAATCATTTTTTTCCAGTCTACCTACATGTATACATCATTGTAATAATTCTTTTTTATATACTTTATAAACGTAACTATGGTTTAGTAATGTTTGGTTAATTCTAAAATTTTGTATCTTGTTTCATCATAGAGCCCTGAAAAAGCCTTACAAAGTGGGGCCAAACTTTGGTTTACAATAAATAGTTTTCTTTTATTATTTTGATACCTTTATTAACCGTCACCCGGACTATCTTCCTACAATAAATATTTTTAAAATAGATTATTCAAATTTAAATTGTGGCTCTTACCCCTGTAGAACAGATTCGTTATCTTGGACTTCATCTTGACAAACGACTAACCTGGAATCCTCATACAAGACTTAAAAGACAGGAAACTGCACGCAGATTCCGACTATTACAGCACTTACTAGACAAACGGTCTAAACTTCCAATTCATTACAAAAGACTGATCTACATGACAATAATAAGGCCCATCTGGATATACGGAGTTGAGCTTTGGGGCTCCACTAAACCTTCGAATTCCTCTCGTATCCAATCTTTACAGTCCAAAATCCTTAATGCTCCTTACTTTGTCACAAATCAAATCATCCATTAGGACCTCAATGTCCCCTATGTTGCTGATTTGGCCAGAACAGAAACCAATCCTTCTCCATCACTACCTAATAATCGTCCTAGGCGTCTGAGTTCTATCAGTGGGTAGATTCTCCACATGTTTGTATCATGTCATAATATCACTTACAGCAAATTTACTTGATGTGTATATATGTGTATACAGTTGTAAATATCAATAAATAAATTTTTTTTTAAAAAATTACGATTTCTATAATTTTTCATCGATTTGATGAATACCAAGCCGGTAAATGAGAAATGACAACCTAAAATAAAATAATTATTTATTTAAATTATCTATTGTTTCGGAAAAAAATTATTGAGGTCTTTGGAATCAGTTGTGGATGACAAAAATTCATAGAAATGGTACGACGTAACTTAGAAATTCAACCTTTCTTCTATAACCATATGAGAAACTTGTTAATTTTAATTACCTAGACATATAATGTCTTTATAAATATATATATGAGAAAATACAATTAAATACAAAATTCTAAAATGAAAATACACTAACATAAAATTAATAAATAAAAATTGATTAATATTGTAAGAAGATGGTTAACCGTATGAAGTAGATTATAAGAATATAGTCCGGGTGTTGCATTGATACCTTTATATCAACATAGTAGAAAAAACTATTATTAACAAACGTTTCGGCCCACTTTGTAGGGCTTCGTAAGGGCTAAATGAGAATATGATACAAGTATTTTAAGAATTGAACATCAAAATAAATATATAGAGAAAATATGTTAAAAAAATTATTTTTTTTTATAAAATATATAACGTTGGTTAACAATAAATAGTTTTTTAATTATTTTTGTACCTTTATTGACCGCCATCATATCTTCTTAAAATATAAATCAATTTTTATGTTAGTTTATTTTCATTTTAGAATTTTGTATTTAGTTATATTTTCTCATATATATATATTTATAAAGACATTATATATCAAGGTAATTAAATTAACAAGTTTTTCAAAAGGTTCTAGGACAAAGGTTGAATTTCTAAGTTATGTCGTACTATTTCTATGAATTTTTATTATCTACAAATGATTCCAAAGAGCTCAATAATTTCTTCTTGCGAGAATTTTCAATAATTTAAATAAACAATTATATTATTTTAGGTTGGTATTCATCAAATCAATAAAAAATTACAGAAATCTTAATTTAAATTTGAATGATTTATTTAGAAAAATGTTTATTGTATAGAAATAGTCCGGACGGTTGTCAATAAACGTATCAAAATTGTAAAAGAAAACTATTTTTTGTAAACCAACGTTTCGCTCCACTATGCAGGGCTTCATCAGAGCTATCTGATAAAACAAGATACAAATATTCTATAATTAACCAAACATTATAAGAATATATTCCTATTATCTTAAATAAAAAATATCACGTATTTCTTTTGCAGTATTATCTCCAATATTCTCAATCCTTCTCTTCTTTTATCTGGAATTCTTCAAGAACCTTTCCTTTACCTAATCCTTTTTTATATCTCAAGACGACATTATCATTACTACAAGAATATTATTATGAATCTGTTCATAACGAAAAAATGTCACTAAATCTATCGCAGCGGTTCTCTAAGTTTTTCGCCACGCATCCTTTTCGGGCAAAAACATTTTGTGACACCCTATATGATAAATATTAAAAAAGTCGCAAAAACTATGTTGATTATATTGATGATGCAGGTAAAGAAGAAAAACAGTACAAATTAAATGTTGGAATATTTTTAGCCTTTATTTTAAATTATTTTTCATAATTAAATTTTTTTCTGTAATATTTTGAAGTAGTGGTATTCTTTCGAGCACTTATGCCATACGTCAGGGACACCCATTTTGGTAGTAGCAGTTTTATCAGGCCATAAACGTACCCATTTCCTGAGACCCTACTCATACACTTAAGACCAAATTTAACTAATTAAACTTATAAGTTGGAAACACATTATACAAGCTATATATTCATATATATTGTTTTGTTTTTTTATTTATTTATTTAATGTAATTTACAACTGTACAAAATAATACAATAGGTAAATACGTTGTATGTTTCATATACACTTCAAAATCTTGGGAAGGAACCACCCATTGGTGGTACTTCAAACATTAATTTAAATTAGAAGGTCTCGTGGCCATCTTCTTTTCCTGACGCCTCGGAGGATTATCAGGGATTGTTAAGGATGAAAGATTGAGAATTAATGGGTTAGGATGGGTAAGGAGTTTGGAATGAAAAGACGCATATCTGTTTTGGGCCAATTCTGCAACGAATGGAATGTTAAGGTCTTTGTGAATGAGTTTATTTGTACCATAATAAGGAGCATCAAGGATTTTACGTAGGATTTTGGATTGTAACGATTGGATGTGGGAAGAATTTGATGGTTTGGTGGAGCCCCAGTGCTCAATTCAATAGGTCCAAAAGGGTCTGATTATTGTAGTGTATACTAATTTTTTGTAGTGAATGGGAAGTTTAAAGCGTTTGTCAATAAGTGTTGTAGCAATCGAAATCTACGAGCAGTCTCTTGTCAAGATGGACTCCTAAGTATCGAATTTGTTCAACAGGTGTTAGTGGTTGGTAATTTAAAAAAAAAAAAATTCTAACATTGTTTAATAAATACAATATAAACAAAAATAAATTTTGCCCATAATATGAATGATACAATTTTTACGTGTTAATGTAATGAGAGAGTTTTTTTTTATGAAATATTGTACTTTAATTGTTTTCCTAGTTTGTTTATTTTCAAACAAATTAAGGTCCCTTTATGTTTTTGGAGGTGAACAAAACGAAAACGCAGAAAAAAAGTAATCGATTGTTTTCAATTTTTTTTATTTTTCTTATAATAAAAAATAAACAAAATATTTAATAAAGAAATAATGAAAAGTTTCCAAGTTCGGTTAAACTTTGAAGAGTACTAAATAAATCTTGGTAATTAGTTAGAAGTACATCTTGAGTGTTTAATCATTTAGTTTGCTGAAGCAAGTAGAAGACAGACAGCTGTACTGACAACTCTTGATTAAGGAAACTTGGCCCAAGACGTCAAGTTACCCCGTACTCAGGAAGAACCCCGACGTTCTGCTGGAGAACTTGGGATGCCTGGAGTCCCAATAAGTTGCTTCGGCTAAGAGTAACATCAATCTTAGCTGGAGTATCCTTAGGTTATTAGAAGATGCTGCTCTGGTGGTCATTAAGAAGGGCGCCTTGCGGTACTCCTGATGGATCGACCAATATGCTAATCCTTCCGCTGACTGATGGCTTACCATCCCCAGTAATTATTGGCTCCAACTCCTTCAGGGGCTGTCTTCAGATGGCTCTCCGTCAAGATCTGCCGACCGGGGAAGTCTGCATTCGTACCCGCTTATTGAATCTTATTTCACAATTCCAACTCACTCACACATCAAAATTATCGTGTATTATTGATTTGTGTGCGGGGGTGACGATAGCGTGGTAACGCGCCTGTCTGCCAACCCATAGATTGCGAGTTCGAGCCCCGTCCTAACCAGGATTTTTTTAAGCATAAAATTATACAATACTCACTCACAATCTCCCCCTCCCGGGCATTTGTGAAGCCCGTCAGCCAATGGCTGACACTCACAAAAATAGGCGTGGAACTGACGGACCCACCGTATGAAAACCACGTCAAGAAACGCGCGCTGTATTTCTTAAATACATCGCATGGGGCCTTGGACCTCCACGGTCCAATAAACAACAACATTGATTTTGGGTATGAACAGAATCTGTATGCATTATTAAATTTATAATTAATAGAAAAATTGTCAGAGAAGATTGCTCATTGGTAAGGCAATGCTAATTCCAAGGTTTAGCGCACTGGCTCATTACCAGTGATGCGGCGAGAGGGATGCGCTGGGATCTCTTGAGCTCTACTACCTACCTGGGGGATAGAGTGGGCTCAGGGATCCTCAGGTCGATTGTGTAAATATTGTATATATTATTTTATCATTATGTTATTTTATTTATTTATTTTTCATACAGATAGTTTGATTATGTTCATCTTGTCTATTCTTTTGTTTGAATATATTTTAAGAGAGTTTTTTTTATTATTATTTTTTTTTATTTATTTATTTATTTATTTTTTTTAGTATGTATGAGATCATTCATCACTATTACCTATTGCCCACAACTGTGTGGCAGATTGTAATATCTATCAATAAATAAATCTATCATTAAAAATTCCAAGGACTTGGGTTCGAATCTGACTGTCCACCCAGCCTCATAAAGAAGGTACCCTTAATTGAGTAAAAATTTGGCGCTCGAGCATGATTCTGACCAAATTACCTCCTTGCACAACCGTTGATCTAGTAACACTACTCCCAAAGTACTGAACCCCTGGCCCTTAATAGAAAACTATGAGGCAAGGCAAAGCATTATTTAAGAACTGAAGAGTCGAATGCAAAAGAAAAAAAAAAAGAAGCAGATAATACAAGAGATGAATTTCGTTCAAATGGGGTCTTGAAAAAAATTACCAACTAAACTACCAAAAACTACCAAAAAATTATAAATAGTATCTCTTGCATATCAACATATATTGATTATCTGTAAGTTTTTGTATCTTCTTTTACTCTTTGTTGCCTTGTATCTCCTTGTATAATCGATAGAAAAAAAATAATAAAAGTCAGAAATGGAAGTGCTTGTATTGTGTTTATTTTTCTCTTCTTTAAATACTAATTTCCAATAGTAATTTTAATAAAGTAATCATCCAACTATCATTGCAAAGGTTAATAAAGGATACATTAAGAATGTATTCTAAATCGTGAAAGTTTTAGAACTTCAAAGTCAAGCTTTATATTCTTGCTGGAAGTGAAAAATGTTTTTCTAATTGAATGAAATAAATTGTATCCAATTAATTCTCAACACTGTTTATTAATACTGTAAAGGCCGAACGTTTTGGGCAACCTGACCATCATCAAGAACAATCTTAACAATGAATTCACAGCCTCATATCCAACTATTAAAATTTTTTACTTCTCATTCTGTCTAGTTCTAATAAAATTAGTAAAATTAATCTTTGTATGTCACTATTTCATTTAAATATAAATACTTTTAATTGCAATTAATCTAAACTCTAATATTCCTAGATTTATCATAAAAAATCATTAGAATTTTTCTGACTTCTCATATAAAATGTTGTTAAATAGACTAGATATAAACCCGTAGAATCCCTGAATGTTAAATCAGTTTAAGTCAGTATGTAATCTGTATATATACTATGTATTATCATATATTTGTAATTGTAATTATATATAAATAAAGAGGATTTGAAAATGAAATAAAATAAAAAGAATGTTAAATCGAATTGGGATTAATAATGTCCGGATTAGAATTTGGCTACAAACTAATACGGAATCAAAGTTAATTTGTCTAACAATGAAACGGGAGTGTTAATTTTGAATTTTTAGGAAAAACATTTTCACTCTATATATAATACATGTCCAACGTTTCGGCCAATTCTCAAGGACAATCTTAACCATAAATTCACACTTCTCAACCGAATATTTTTGCAGGCTATTCTGTCCGTTATAAAATTAATCAAATAAATTTATGTCACTATTTCATTTAAATATAAATATACTTTAATTGCTGTTAAACACTGATATTACTCACTTATCGACAATATTATTTCTAAACTAAAATAATGTTTATAGATTAATGATCTTCTACTGGATGAGTTTCTAGAACAATATGAAATTGGTGAATGACACAATCTTCCTGGTTCAAATATAACAATTTATTTCACATACAACTACGTTTCGGGATTGCCCCCCCCCCATCTTCAGGTTGCTAGAAAACCAAAATCAACAAAATTTAAACATGCTTACAACATTACTAATATATCACATATTCATTAACTATTCATAAGCTATTTACCAGTTTAACTATTTTATATATAATGTATAATTAACCCCTTAATTTGTCATTACATGCAAATATCGAAACATATTATTGCCAATTATCAAATAAAAAACTTTTTATAATAATTACCTTCCTGAAGGTTATCTTTCATTATGATAACTACTAGATAGAACTATAACAATAATCTCCTACTTCTATTACCACAAAGATGTACAATCTAACTAAAATTAACAATTTTTATATACAATAACAAACAACTAAGATTAAAATAAATCTAAATTCCATAAAAATAAACAAAACTGTTAATTTATTTATAATTTCAATATAATGCGTGCCTAAAGTTTTTGTATCTGTTTTATAACTAATTGTGTACTGAATGTACTAATTCTATTATGTTTCTATTCTTACTATTCTTAACTATATTTAATATTTTATTAAATATATTGAAATCGAATTGATGTTTATATATAATACTGGTGTGCCAGTGCTGTAATAATGTTCTTGATAAGTGATAAGAGGTGAATATAACACAAAAAAATTTGGATGCAATCCTTCGCGGCAAACCCGCCCCATTAAAACCGCTCTTTTCACTTTTAAAACAGGAAGAGGAGACTTAAATTTACTATTTTAAATCAACAAAATTTAAACATATGCTTACAAAATTACTAATATATCACATATTCATAAACTATTTACCTGATTAACTATTTTATATATAATGTATAATTAACTCCTTAATTTGTTATTACATGCTAATATTGAAACATATTATTGTCAATTATTAAATAAAAAACTTTTTATAATAATTACCTTCCTGAAGGTTATCTTTCATTATGATAACTACTAGATAGAACTATAACAATAATCTCCTACTTCTATTACCACAAAGATGAACAATCTAACTAAAATTAACAATTTTTATATACAATAATAAACAACAAAGATTAAATTAAATCTAAATTCCATAAAAATAAACAAAACTGTTAATTTATTTATAATGTCAATATAATGTGAGCCTAAACATTTTGTATCAGTTTTATAATTAATCGCTTTGTCAATGTTTTTTGTAATATGAACTGATTCTATTATTTTTCTATTCTTACTATTCTTAACTATATCTAATATTTCTGGATTATTGAAATCAAATTTACGTTTATATTTAATAGTATGTTGTGCCAGTGCTGTAATAATGTTGTTAATAAGGGATAAGATGTGACCATAACACAAAAAACAATTTGGAGGCAATCCTTCCTCTCAATTAAATTTATCATATAATGTCTTATTTCACATTTAAAACAGAAATAGGAGACTTAAAATAGTAAAATCTAGGAATATTAGTGTTTAGATTAATTGCAATTAAAAGTATTTATATTTAAATCTCATTCGTTGCAGATTTGACCCAAAACAGATATGCGTCTTTTTATTCCAAACTCCTTAACCATCCTAACCCATTAGTTCTTAATCTCTCATCCTTAACAATCCCTGATAATCCTCCGAGGCGTCTGAAAAGAAGATGGCCATGGGACCTTCTAATTTAAATTAATGTTTGAAGTACCACCAATGAGTGGTTCCTTCCCAAGATTTTCAAGTGTATATGAAACATACTACGTATTTACCTTTTGTATTATTTTGTACAGTTGTAAATTACAATAAATAAATAACTAAAAAAAAAATATTTAAATAAAATAGTGACGTACAAAGATTAATTTTACTAATTTTTATTAGACCTAGACAGAATGAGAAGTAAATAAATTTTAATAGTTAGATATGAGGCTGTGAATTCATTGTTAAGATTGTTCTTGAAGATGGTCAGGTTGCCCAAAACGTTCGGCCTTTACAGTATTAATAAACAGTGTTGAGAATTAATTGGATAAAATTTATTTCATTCAATTAAAAAAAACATTTTTCACTTCCAGCAAGAATATAAAGCTTGCCTGCTATCGGAAATGAAAATGCAAAAAGACCTTTTGAAATATTCATACCTTCAATATTAGGACAGGATGTTACACTCCAAGGAGGATTTTGCGGTCAATTTAACTTTGAACCCACTTCTTTTCAATGTCCTGAAGACAGCACCTTTTGTGCCTGCGCGGTAGACCGCAAGAAATGGAGAACATACCTGCTGGAAATATTTTGACATGAGAAAGGTATTAGTGGAGGGTGCTTTGTTTACTAGGTTCGGTCACAACAGGTCGGCTGTAACTAACATGGGATAACAGCTACAGGTATCTCTCGTGTCAAAGTGTCAAATGCCCTTGTACCTCTGTACCAAGAGGTTCAGTAAGTTATCATTAGTCTCGCTGTCTCGGAGGAAGATCCGATAATAGGTTTGTTCCAACACGATTCAGAACTATCATCGAACTGGCGATTTCATACAAAGTATGGGTTTATCCATTCACACAGACCACGCATGTTTCATGATAGTTTTGACTAGTGCTATTTTGGATCTATACGTTTGCCACTGGTCACAAACTTAAGACTTGTATAAATGTTTGTTGAAAAAAAATTAAGTATGAACACGCTTGTATTGTTCATTTGAATTTTTTTTATCTTATATTCCATTATAATGGAATAAAATAAAGGCAGGCAAAATTAAAATAAACCTAAAAACTAGCAATATAGGTTGTAGATGAAAAAAAATCATATAAATAGTATTAAATAACCTATAAATTCAACCTTTATTCCAGAATTTTTATCTGGAACTTTTTGATTTAAATACCTAGACAATTAGTATAATATCTCCAAAAAATAAATAAATAAAATAATTTATTAAATAAATCAAAAATTCGTATCCATTTCTGTCTGAACACTTTATTTTTCACCAGTCCAACGTTTCGGCCATTCTAGCCATCTTCAAGGACATCTTCAATATAATTTCTTCCTCACATTAATTTAAAGTTTCTTTTGCAGGCTATTCTGCCCAGGTCATTTTCTTTATTATAAGTTAAAAGCCTATTTATTTAAAATTTAAAATCATTAACATTTAATTTTCCTCTATAAAATTATCAACAATCAATACACCACCATATAACAAACCATTTATTTATTTATGGTGGTGTATTAATTGTTGATAATTTTATAGAGAAAAATTAAATGTTAATGATTTTAAATTTTTAAAAATAGGCTTTTAACTTATAATAGGGGTATTCATGATCTGTGTTAAATGGAAAAACTCGTGTTAAATCGAAAAAAATTGCCTTCTTTTACCGTGGTAAAACGAAATAACATTTAACATGGCTGAGAGTCTGTTACTTGGTCAGTTAAATCGAGAATGACGTCACACAATAGACCAGTTGAGATCGCCCAATACAGTTGTCAATTAGCTCATCTTCATTCTCTTCTTCACAAGTTTGAAGATCAATAAGACACTCATAAGCTAAACTTTCACACAAATTCCACTTTTCACTCACTCTTGGCATGCTTTAATTAATTACTTAAATCAAAACTGAAGTAAACAATAACATGAGGGTCTGGAAGGAAGGTTATAAACATAAAGGCTTATACAACAAGTTGCTGAGAAAATCCGCTAGGGACTCTTATGCATTTAACTTTTAACATGACTTCAAATAGGGCTGCTCACAATCCTATAGTTATAACATTTAACATGGTAAAACATATAACATTTAACACAACATCATGAATACCCCTAATAAAGAAAATGACCTGGGCAAAATAGCTTGCAAAAGAAACTTTAAATTAATGTGAGGAAGATATTATAGTGGCAAAAGTGTTAATCCGGCTTATAAATATAATTGTGATTTTTTTTTTTTGTGAAGCATATTTTGGAAGACAATAGATAAAAACTATTTTAAAAAAAAAACTGAAAATCTGTTTTTTTTTATAAATGATAGAAAATAATAGTACATTTTTTATCAAATATTTCTTAATTTAATTTTTCATACATATAATATCATTAAAAATTTATGTATGCTGCACAACCCCCTTTAATATGTGTCCAAAAATTCAGGGAAACTTGTACCAGCCAATTCAAATAACCCATCCCCATACTTGTGCATGCCCGAATTTGTCATAGTTTGACAAAGTTTAAAGCAACACCTTTACGTGCTTTCATATATTGGGTAATGTTGGGTGAAGCTGTTAAGGCAGTATATATTGATGCTCTTTATATTATTCATATTATTTTGTATTTGTTTTATAGCGTTCTCCTATTTATCTAATCTTAAAGGTAAACAGTTATAAAATATTGCTCAGTCGAAGAGATCTAATTTAGGCAGCAATATAAGAGCATAAGTTATTTAAAGGTGATTATCTGAGGGATGACGAAATTTGTACCCAGTTCAAGTCAGTCAGTCAGTGCTTTTCTGCGGATAAATTTTAATTTTATTAATGAATCTGTATTCCAGTTAGTCACTTCGATACCACATCCTTTTCTATTCCTCTTTTAAAAATTCATCGATTACATATATAAAATGTGGGAGTGGATAGTTTATTGGTAAGGCAATGGACTACTAACTCCAATTACTCGGGTTACAATACGGCTCTTGCAGATAATTACTTTTTTGTTCACTGCAACTGTGATTCAGCAGTCTTCCTTAAAAAGAAATTCACACTCCGCATCATTCCTTATTTATTTATTTTTTTTAAATTATTTATTTAATGTAATTTACAACTGTACAAAATAATACAATAGGTAAATATGTAATATGTTTCATATACACTTGAAAATCTTGGGAAGGAACCACCCATTGGTGATACTTCAAGCATTAATGTAAATTAGAAGGTCCCGTGGCCATCTTCTTTTCAGACGCCTCGGAGGATTGTCAGGGATTGTTAAGGATGAAAGATTAAGAATTAATGGGTTAGGATGGTTAAGGAGTTTTGAATGAAAAGACGCATATCTGTTTTGGGTCAATCTGCAACGAATGGGATGTTAAGGTCTTTGTGAATGAGTTTATTTGTGACGTAATGAGGAGCATCAAGGATTAAACGCAGGATTTTGGATTGTAAGGATTGGATGTCCAAATTGGTCTGATTATTGTAGTGTATTCTAATTTTTTTTAGAGGATGAGAGGTTTAGAGCGTTTGTCAAGTAAGTGTTGTAGCCATCGGAATCTACGAGCAGTTTCTTGTCGTTTCAGTCTTGTGTGTGGATTCCAAGTAAGTCTCTTGTCAAGATGGAGTCCTA
>NW_027109364.1:103780-106031 GCF_000696795.3 Halyomorpha halys
TTGCCAGGAATGGAAGAGGAAGCAAGGTTAGAAACTAGTGGGTTTGGGTGGTTAGGGAGTTTATTATGGAAGGAATAATATCGGGTTCGGGCTAGATGGGTTCCAAATGAAACATTAACTTCTTTATGGATAAGAATAAAAGTAAATATTATTTGGATATCTCTAAAGGTCTGTTCCAACCAATATTATCGACGTCCACTTATCCGAATATAAATATCGATATTACAATATCTAAAAGAAATATTATAACTCCTAAAAATGATATTATAATTTCTAATATGAATATAATGAAGCATGTAAAAAATGCGTGGTAACATGATGGATAAGACTGTTTAATCTGTGGGTATCTTTAGCTACTTCAGCGCACCTAGATAGCTTCATTTGAAGTATTCATGATCTTTAGTTTAACATGTTAAAGCGTGTTAGTTAAATGGAAAAACTTATGTTAAATGGAGAAATATTTCCTTTTTTTAGTATGTTAAAATGATATAACATATAACATGGTTGAGAGTCTGTTACTAGGTCTGTTATATGGAGAATGACGTCACGCAACAGACCAGCTGAGCTCGTCACCGTTTTATTTGTGTCGTGTTAGATTACTTGCTCGTAGTTTTTGTATTGATTGTTTTAGTATTGTTTTGGATGTTTTTAAAACTAATAAAGCAATGGATGACAATAATAATAATGTAATGACAGTTGTCAATCAGCTCTTCTTGATTCTTTTCCTCACAAGTCAGAAGATCAACAAGACACTCCAAAATTATACAAAACTTCCACTTTTATCTTAATTTAGGCATGTTGTAATCAATTACTTTAATCAAAACTTAGAAGTAAACAATAACATGAAGTTTTGGAAGGAAAGGTTATGTATGAAATAAGTAGCTCAGAAAATCCGCTATGAGTTCTTATGCTTTTAATATTTAACATGACTTTAAATAGGGCTGCTCACAATCTTATACTCATAACATTTCACATGGTAAAACATTATACATTTAACACAACGTCTTGAATACACCTAATGTAACTGTAGATTAAACGAAAAATAAATAAGTATTGCTCTGTTCCCAAAATTTTACTCGTTATGATTATGATGTTTAAGGCGTTTACACTTAGTCTTATGCTAATAAAGGAACGAAAAAATAAAAATACTAAATTCATAATTTGTTTCGTTTTAATATGCATTATCATTAAATACATGTCTTTTTAAGTTAATTATTGTAAAATATGGTGACGGTAGCAGCGTGATAATGCACCTGTCTACCTTTGGGTTGAGGTTGTGAGTTCGAGTCCCGACCCTATCCGGGTTTTTTTCAAGTATATAATTATACAATACTCACTCACAGCCTCCCCCTGGGCATTTGTGAGGCCAGTTGTCAATAGGTGGCGTTCATAAAAAAAAAATATGTATTTCCTGTTTTACATAAGTACATCGCGCGAAAATTTGGACTCCATGGTATGTTGCGCCAATAATAATTAATAATAATAATTGTAACATATAGCCAGAATCCACTCATGTTAAATCTATTAAAAAAAAATTTATATATATAATCTTTTCAATTTCTGACGACTGGTTCAATGACTGGTATTTATTATTTAAATAAATAAATTGATTTGCATATTAAGGCACAACACTCTTTATTAAATAATCAACAATCCAACGTTTCGGCCAATTCGGCCATCCTCAAGGACAATCTAACAATTAACAGATTTTATTGTACATTTATTTGTAACAATTTTAACAATATACACCTCGCATGCAATCATTTAAAAGATTTTTGCAGGCTATTCTGCCCAGGTCATTAATAACAGTAAAATCACCATATTTGTAGCAATTTCATTAATTTTTAAAACTTTTAATTTTAGATCAACTTAACTCGTTGATGAGATAGTTGATAGTGTTAAGTTGATCTAAAATTAAAAATTAATGAAATTGTGACAAAATAGGGTGAATTTACTGTTGCAAAAAGCTTTTAAATAATTGCATGTGAGGTGTAAATTTATATTTAAGATTATCTTCGGAGAAGGCCGAAACGTTGGACTGTTAATGAAACAATAAAGACTGTTTAGACATAACATGGATATGAATTGATTTATTTAAAAAATATTAATGTAAGTTACTCAAAGTGATGGACTATCCCAAGCTTTCTTTGTAAATTTCTTTAATTAGTTTTTCATTAACAGAAATAAAATTTACTTCATTCATTATTTTATAAACACTTTTTTTTTAAAAAATAATTTATTTATTTATTAA
>NW_027109364.1:106789-113796 GCF_000696795.3 Halyomorpha halys
AATTTCCTGTAAGTTATATTATGATATGATACAAACATGTGGAGAATCTACCCATTGATAGAACTCCAAAAACATTTCTAAAGGAGAAGATCTCGAGGCCATCTTCTTTTCGGACGCCTAGGAGGATTATTAGCTAATGAAGGAGAAGCCAGGTTAGGAACGAGTTGGTTTGGGTGGTTGGGAAGTTTATTATGGAAGGATTGGTATCTGGTTCTGGCCAAATCGTTATAAACACTAAATTTTTAATTATATATGTATTTTTTCTTTTCTACCTTGTTCCAAAAATTAGCTATTATTTTATTGGCTTACGTAAAAATTTCCAGATTTATTCCGAAAAAAGAGCTTCATACTCCATTACCCCATTACAGAGGCACCATAAATCGCATGAGTCGACCCGCGGGACTACTCCAGGCCCCCCACAGGATAATTCAATCCGGAGGGGGGCCTTATCTCCACCAACCAGCCCGCCCCTAATTATCCCCCTTGTGATCATGGCCTGTCCTTATTTATCGCTGTTTGTTCTTCCGGCAAATATTACACGATTTATACCTCTCCTTTAACTTGAGGTATCCCTAGTTATCCAGTAATATTTCGGGAAGAAAAATTTAAAATATTATATAGAACAAACTGAGGACAAGTATCAAATATCAATATTGATAACATTACATTTGGTATTACGGTGAGGTTACTTAACTCTTCAATTTCTATAACGATCTCAAGTAGAAACTCTAAATTGTGTTAAAATACAATTTTGCACATAAATTTTTTTTGTAATAACTTATTTATTGTTATTTACAACTATATAAAAATACATACAACAATTAAATTTGCTGTAGGTAACATAGTGACATGATACAAACATGTGGAGAATCTACTCATTGATAGAACTCCATTAAAATTTCTAGGAGGAGAAGATCTCGAGGCCATCTTCTTTTCAGACGCCTAGGAGCATTATTAGATAATGAATGAAAAGCCAGTTAAGAAACAAGTGGATTTGTGTGGTTAGGAAGTTTATCATGGAAGGAATGGTATCGGGTTCTGGCCAAATCGAGAACATATGGAACATTGAGGTCCTTATTATTAAAAAAAATTATATGAGGTCAAATACCCAATTATGGTTTCACTAGGTTCTCCTGTAATAACTATTTTTAAAACTTCTAAAACGTATCCATGATCTTTAGTTTAAAATTTTAAAGCGTGTTAAATGGAAAAATATTTCCTTCTTATAGCATGCTAAAATGATATAACATATAACATGGTTGAGAGTCTGTTACTAGGTCTGTTAGACGGAAAATGACGTCACGCAACAGACCAGCTGAGCTCATCACCGTTTTATTTGTTGTGTTAGGTTACTTGCGTTTTGATTGTGTTAGTATTGTTTTGGAAGTTTTTAAAACTAATATAGCAATGGATGACAATAATAATAATGTAATGACAGTTGTCAATTTGCTCATCTTGATTCTCTTCCTCACAAGCTAGAAGATCAACAAGACACTCAGTAGCCATCTTTCACAAAATTTTCACTCAATTTAGGAATGTTGTAATAAATTTCTTTAAACAAACCTTAGAAATAAACATTAAAACGAAGTTTTCGAAGAAAAGGTTATATATCAAGTTACTCAGAAAATCCGCTAGGAGCTCTTATGCATTTAACGTTTAACATGACTTCAAATAGGGCTGCTCACAATCGTATACTTATAACATTTAATATGGTAAATCATTTTACATTCAATACATCATAAATACCCCTATTCTTTCTTCGTTTCTGGTGTGTCGCAAAATTTACAAAATTAATTCCGATCTTCGGGCACCCTTGTTGAAGAACCCAGAACCATTCCAACTCCTAGGAAATACTTTTGTTTCCCTAATTACTCTCTTAGTCTTTGATCTGAACAATTTAGAACATTCATATCTAGTCTGTGAGTGTAAAAATATTGTGGAATTCTTCCTGTTCCAGCAGTGTGGTTTGGTAAATTTGGGATTGCGTCGCATATTTGGTAAGTATTGGCAATAATTAATTTGTTTTTAATTACCAATTAATATAATTGGTCGTTAAAGTTTCATTGACTCAATATCTTCAATTACTTACTAACCCACTAGCAGAGCGCACATGTGAAAAGAAAATGGTCGCTTAGAAGCAGACTTGTCTTCATCATAACCATCAGAGTCAACAATAGACCATGAAGAAGAAAGCTCTGTCATGGAGGTACAAAGAGCAGTTCGTTCCGGCTGGTTAGCCTCTGGATCCGTCACCCACCTTCGGATCCGTCACCCACCTTTTCCCATGACACCTCATCAGGACCACCGCTAGAGGCACTCTCACTGCCTCCATTGTCTTCTATCGGCAAATTACCACTTGAGGGATGTTATTGTATTCAATCTCTTGTCCGTCAATGGTGGACATGAGCCAGCATGTTTGGTAAATTGTCGACCAAGTTCCCGTTGGCCGCTGAAATCTTCTAACGAAAAGGAATCTAAATTATTAATCTGTTAAAATTATTTTATTTTATTTTTTTATTACGACTAAAAGATCTTTATTCTATTCATATATATTGATAAATTTTTTCTTGATTGTTGTAGATATATATATTTGTGGATGTTGAGGATCAGTCAATAATACAACTATATTTTAGCTGTTTCGCTACTTCATTGTTTATTGATTCTATATTGGATTTTGGAATTTAAGGATGGGATACGAGAGGGATTCGAAGGTTTAATAGATCCCCAAAGCTCAACTCCATATGTCCAGATAGGCCTTATTACAGTTATGTAGATCAGTCTTTTGTAATGGATTGGAACTTAAGACCGTTTGTCCAGTAAGTGCTGTAATAGTCGGAATCGAAGTTTTCATTCTTGTGTTCAAGATTCCAAATTAGTGGATTTTTTCGGTAATATAATTTTATTTATAATTTTGATAGAACTCGAAAAAAATACTTTTGATTTACTCTAGATTTTTACCCCTTCGGGGGTACAAAGCGGATGCCAACCATAACAAATGACCTCCTTGTATATCCGTTGTTCAAGTAACAGTACTTCCTTATAGAGTACTGAACCCTGACCCTTCATGAGATAGCGGTACTTATTTATTTTATTTTTTTCGAGGAAATAATTCATGTCATTTAACTTAAGAGTAGTTATGATGGATGTCCCAATTTTCGAAAAACTATGTTTTGTGCTTGCTCAACTGTCGGTAAACCTTAGCAATTGGGAAAGGAATAAAATAGAGGTGGTGTGGTTAGTAAAAGTCATTAGAGACTATTTGCCTCATGCGATCACGCTTTTAAAAGCAGCTGTCCCTAAAATACTTCTTTACTGGTAAGGATTTTCATTCTCATAAATACTATTGTTAACGCCATAATATATAATTACCTTGTAAATAATTTTAAATAGTATTCGAGTTTTATTAGTATTTAATTTTGTTATTTTTATTATTTTAATTGGATTTAGTTATTTAAAAAGAAAAATGTGTAATTATATTTATTTGTAATAATGAGTAATAGAGACAGTTGCTAGGGGTGATAATTGTTGCTAAGAAGCGTCATCTAGCAACGGACCAACCATCTTAGTTTTTTTTATAGCAGTTCCGGCTAATTAGTGGCCGTGGTAGCATTTAAGCAGCCCTGTCTGCGTTTATAGTTTAATAGTTTGGACATTTTTAGTGAGTTAGTGAGTCTTTACAGTTCGAAACTAGAACTTTTCTGAGTTTCCACTTTATTAATTAGTGGCCCTGGTAGCGTCATTAGCAGCCCTGTCTGCGTTCATTTTGTCGGCTCGCCTAATACAACACGACTGTTGGATATTCGGACCATCAATGAGCCACTACACCAACTCTGGACTATTGCAGAAATTTATTTAGCAACAAGAGCTGCGACCTATCTCGGCAGCACTCTTCCTCGGATCTATCGGAGTGGAGCAAACGTTTCTTCGAGCAGTATTTATTTTACATATTTATATTTTTTGTAAATTTGTCTCTTTTGTTTTCTTAATTTATTTATCTAATTTTATTTTTATCTGAAGGGCCTTTTTATTCTTACTTGTATATTTTGTTTATTTTAGTTTTAGTTTTCAAATGTTTAAACTGGCCAAATAAATGTTTAATCAGAGCCAGTTTGTTTTTTGTTCATTTTAAAGGCTTCCAACAAAAAGACATAGTCGATTTGAGGTGGCTTTAACAACTATTTTAAATTACGTAATAAAATAATAAGTGGTTAAATAAAAAAGGATTGAAATAAGGTGGATTTATTTTGGTCACGCACCATATGTGTGTGTGCGTATGTGTTTATACACATTAATGCAAGAAGAGAAATGTTACGGTTGAACATTAACATGGGCATAACGAATTTGGATATTAAATTAATTTAGTAGCTGTGACTTGTCATGTTCCAGTCGAGATTGCTTAATCGATGTCAGCCATAGCACGCGAGTTGTTCTGCCTTTTACGGACGAAAATATTTCTAGAAGCATTAACATTTTTTAATATTTTAACTATTATCAGAAAATGGCAAAGTTGTGTAGCGGGAGGAATGTGTCAAATTACATGCTGAGTAAGAAATGTTTTGAGGCTATAAAATATATGGAGATGGAGAAGTATTTAAAACAAAAAAAAAAAATACTTCACATTGCATTCCGTTTTCTAATTTGTATTCTAAGAGCCCCGTAACTCATTTCATAACAAGCACGCAAGCATTAATTTTATTTCAAATTAGTTAAAAGTGTTTTTTTTTTTTCATTTATTAACTTACTTTAACATTTCAAAAGATTTAATCTACTTCGTACTGTATTTATTATACTTGTTTTGAAATGATCCTAGGTTATCAAACCCGGAAATAATTTCATAACGAATTAGAATACAAAATATATATTTTTTATTATAGTATATGATTGTCGAAAGATATCGGTATGCCTTAAAGAATACAGAATATTCGTTCGGAATGTTTTTTTTTTTTTTATTTATTTATTTGATAACAGATCGGGGCGGTGGGCCATGGTTAATGTAACAGGTACATTTTTTTTTTTTAACAATTGTCAAAAATCAAACGTTCCACCACTCCAAATGTACGAGCCGAAAGACATAAAGGCATTTTTAAGGAACAGAATCCGAAAAAGTTGGGATTCAATGTGGGTTGACGTACCACTCACCAATGAACTAAGAAATATTTTTAAAAAAACACACAAAAGTGGACAAGTGCCATAAGGGGAAACAGAAGAGAAGAAGTGGTTGTTGCAAGAGTAAGAATAGGACATCCCAAATTAACACACCTTCACTTAATCACAAAAGAGGACCAGCCTATATGCCAAACCTGTCATTCCCCATTATCGATAAAGCATATAATTGAAGAATGCCCATCATTTCGTCAAGCCTTCGAAAATAATAAAATTCCACGTACAAGAGAATTGGCCCTTAAAGACTCACCAGGATTCATAGACAAAATGATAAAATTTCTCAAAGAAACTCAACTTTATACTAAAATATAATCCACCAATATCGACCAGTGTAAAAATGAAATAGTCTACATTCAACCATCAAATGTCAAAGACAAGAAGATAGATGAAGTAAAAAGGGTGTAATAACCTAGATGTTGATCGCCCTGAATAAAAATCTAATCTAATCTAATCCTTTGAACAGCCCTGATGAAAACCTGCAAAGTGAGGCGAAACGTCAAACATTAAATAGTTGAAACTATTCGTTATTTTTTTTACCGAATTCCTGACCATCTTCTTATATTGAAATAAATAAAAATACTTAATAATATTATAAATCTAGTAATCATATATAAGATCACAACAGCACGGTACAGGCATGTAGAGAATTAACTATTATACTAGATCAGTTAACTATCAAGCTAATCCTGTCAGTATTACACTGTCACGATATGTAATAGTTTACACGCTGGTAGTGCCTGCGACAGCTGTCACAATCATTATAAAACCTGGACTTAATAACCCTTAGCGTGTATTTTTGACAATAAGGGCTAAATATACACGGACACTGAAGGTTGGACTCAGCGAGCAGAGGAAAACAATTACCAGGAGGAAGTTGACTTGGTGTGTGGTCTGGTCGGCTCTATCACATTACAATATCCTCACTCACTCGGAGATTATCTTGGAATAAAAAAATACAAAATATGGTTTCATTTTCAACCTTCAACTTACTTTTACCATTAATAAAATTAATTATATATATATATATTACTTCCTGGTAATAAAATAAGACTCAACTCGCTTACGGTTGTCATAACAACTTCATTTCCATAGAAGCAATAATAAAAAGTTTTTTAAACTACAATACATACCAGGACTTACCAATGAAATTAAAAAAACACTGACAGAATATGACCATACAAATATCAGAACCGGTTTATACAACAATAATAAATTACAGAATAAGCTATCAAACATGAAAGAAACTAGGATTAAGCAACATATCACCAACTGTAAAAACGCTAAAAATATAAATTACACAGCTCTGTCAATAGAGGATCACATCAAAAAACGGTTCATGAAGTTCCCAGTTGCCGACAGTTAAAGGAGCAGTGACCTACAACCTGGGAAACCCAACCTCAACCCGAAGACTGAAGCCCAGACTGCTGCAAGACATTCTTTTATAAATTTTTAATAAATATAAAATTAATTCATAGTCACACTACCTCTATTTACATATTATTATTATTCATTTTATTTATTCATTATTTTTTTTTTTTCTCTTTTCTTCTCTCTTCCCTTTTTCAAATTAACTTGTTTCCTTTTACTATTAGAAGACAATTGTTTGTATTTAAGTGTACCAATATCATTATTTTTTGTTATTAATTTTACTTTCCTCTTTTATTAAGAAGTATTATTCTTATCTATTTATTTTCTTTTCTTTTTTATTTTAATAAGAACATTGTATATAGTAAGGGGTGTCATTTGTATGACTATACCCCCTCATAATCAACTGTTAAAAAAATATATATTGCCGTGTACGGGGCTCGGGGTTTCTAAGCCCGACTGGGGGTTCCCCGTACACG
>NW_027109364.1:115566-117353 GCF_000696795.3 Halyomorpha halys
AAAATTATATATCATATATAGGTTTTTGTTATCAACAGCCTGAAGATGGGGGAAATCTCCCGAAACGTTGCTGTATGATATGAAATAAACTATTATAGTTTAATAAGGAAGAAATTGTGTCATTCACTAAAACCAGATAATACCATAAGAATCTTCCAGTTAAAGGATTATTAAATTTAGTTATATTATACATATCTTCTTACCTACATGATATTATATTTCATCTTTCACTGTTTTCAATCTACTACCATCTAATTCAACGAATATCAATCAATTCAATATTTTATATAATTCCAAATTTGTTTATATACTATTCCTTTTCAATTGTATGTTACTGTAAATGTTGTTGTTATCTCTTTTGTTCAATAGATGAAGACCTGAAACTCAGGTCGAAACGTCGGCATAAACTAAATAATTATTGTTTTGTTTATTTATGTTGTTAAAACTTTGTAAAAACTTCACCAATGAAATATAAAACATGTTAGACGCTAGTTTGCAATGCTTTGGGCGTTCTGGGTGATTCTAATATAGTCTAGATCCATTCTCTTTTTTATTTTAGTATTATTTTAATTCACTCTTTGTTTCCTTCCCAAAATAAAATTATTAGAATAAAGAAATTTATAAATAAAATGTCTCCACCCTCAGAACCTACAATTGTTGAGATTTAGTAGTGAAACTTAATAGGTTGATTTGGGGAGATTTATTTAACTTTTTACCAACTTGAACATGGTAGTCCATATTTCCTTATAATAATCTGGTTATAGTATTTATGAAGGATTTTTTGGTATATCCTGAAATACCCAATCTAATTTTTATTTTTATTTTTTTTTTTATAAATATATATCTTATATTTGTGAAGAACTAGGCACAATAGAACGGTAGGCATCTGATCCAATATTCCATATCATAATGGCGTTGGTTGAAGAGCAGATGTATTTTAGGGACAGCTGCTTTTAAAAGCGTGATCGCATGGGGAAAATAGTCTCTAATGACTTTTACTTACCACACCACCTCTATTTTACTCCGTTCCCAATTGCCCACATTTACTCATAGTTGAGCAAGCACAAAAGATAGTTTTTCGGATGCGATTTTTCGAAAATTGGGGCATTTTTTTTCAGTACCATAACTATCCTTAAGTAAAGGAAACGCATTTTTCGTTCCGAAAAAAAAACAAAAAAAATAAAACAGGAGATGAGTTAAAAATATATTTTTTTCTAATTTCGAACTTCCATAATAAATTTTAAAAAATACATAAAAACGTCTAATTTTATTGATTATGAGAGATAGTTGACCGTGGATGAGTAGTACGAGGAGAAGATGGTTGGGGGTGCGGTCAAAATAAAACACAAATAAGTTGATGTAACTTATTTAATCGTGTCAACGTTTCGGTCAGAATTTTAAGCCTTCGTCAGGGCTAAGATGACAACCAATGAATACAGAAAATATAAACAGAATGACATAAAGTAAATAATTTTACAGAATGTAATTAATAAAATAAAGTGATGAGAGAAGAGGAAAATAAAATGTATACATAGGTAATTAAATAAGTAGGTATACTAACATAATTAAGGACATAAATTAAAAATGAAATTATATAATTCAAAGAAGTATGAATATATTAGTTATTAATAATTTTTTTTTTAATAATTTATTTATTGATATTTACAACTGTATACACATATATACAACAAGTAAATTTGCTGTAGGTAACATAGTGACATGATACAAACATGTGGAGAATCTACTCATTGATAGAACTCCATTAAAATTTCTAGGAGGAGAAGATC
>NW_027109364.1:117833-125024 GCF_000696795.3 Halyomorpha halys
AATATATGATGAACATAACTAATAACGTGGGTAAGGAAAATTTAGAAGAAAACAAGGGGTTAAAATAAAGATAGGGGAAAAAGGGAGAATACAACGAACCTAATTTTATTATATATATAGTATATAAAATAAAAAATAAATCTGTACGACTACAATCCATGAAGAATCAGGAATGTAAGTGGAAGGAAGTACTGTTACTAAACCAACGGTTGTGCAAAGATGTGATTTAATCCGAATCAGGTTCGACCGCCACATTTTATGACCACTTTATAAGCCAGGGTGGATTCCGGAGGGATCCTGAACCCATAGGGTTGAGTGAAGGTTTCGAACCCACGTTCCTTGGAGTTAGTATAGTGCCTTTTCACTGAGCCACATACATACTAAATATATATATATAGATAATCAGGGAGGAGAGATTCAGGGCTGAGATTAAGGAGAAAAATAGTTTTAAACTATTTATTTATAGCCTACATTTCGACCCACAATGTAGGTCTTCTTGTTTTATTGGATGGAAATATTAATGACAGATCAAATTTGAAAATAGTCATTCTCAACTGACAGTCCCTTTGTTCTTTGTTAACATATCCAACACAGCCCAGATGAAGACTTACATTGCGGGTCGAAACGTTAACAATCAATAAATAGTAGACTATTTATGTTCCTTGGTCCATAACATCTTCAAAATTCAGTTTAATCCTTTTAAGGAAGACTGTTAGTTAATACATTAATACGTGTAAAATTTATCCATTGTTTTTATTATTTTTTCATTCTTCAGGGTCCTTTCTCCATCATCAGGATTGCATTACCTTTCTTCCAGTCTCCTTGTTAATTATATCCGAATTATATGTTATATTAGGGGTATTCATGATCTTTAGTTTAACATGTTAAAGCGTGTTAAATGGAAAAACTCATGTTAAATCGAAAAAAATTGCCTTCTTTTACCGTGGTAAAACGAAATAACATTAACATGGCTGAGAGTCTGTTACTTGGTCTGTTAAATGGAGAATGACGTCACACAATAGACCAGTTGAGATCGCCGCCATTATTGTTGTTGTGACAGCTCAGTTCTTTCGTATGTTTGTGGTATTCATATCCCTGTTATTAAACCAGAATGGATAATTTTAATGACACATTTGAGAAAAAAACAGTAAAAAAAACAATGTAATTTCATTCTACTATCTGAAAATTTGTAAACGCTCGCCAGATAAAAATCTCACTATATGAACCATGTAATTATTCTTAGGGGACATATGTCCCAGAATAAAGTTATTTTTTCATTTTATTTCATAAGCTAAACTTAACACAAATTCCACTTTTCACTCACTCTAGGCATGTTGTAATTAATTACTTAAATCAAAACTGAAGTAAACAATAACATGAGGGTCTGGAAGGAAAGTTATAAACATAAAGGCTTATACAACAAGTTGCTGAGAAAATCCGCTAGGGGCTCTTATGCATTTAACGTTTAACATGACTTTAAATAGGCCTGCTCACAATCTTAAAGTTATAACATTTAACATGGTAAAACATTTAACTTTTAACACAACATCATGAATACCCCTATTATAACATCTGTCACGTATATTTTATACAAACTTATTCTATTCAGACCATTTGCACTATGATTTACCAGCTAAGTCTAAACAGAATACGTTTCGAGGTAAAATTAGGAATGATTATAAATATAATTATATGGATGTAATTAGGGAGTGGGTAGCTCAATGGTAAGGCGCTTTGCAACTAATTCCAAGAGCCTGGGTTTGAAAATGGCTGTGGTAGATAATTGTTTTATATTTCACTGTAGCCATGAGTCAACCCTGTGGGTTCAAAAAACCATGCGGGATTCACCCAGTCCCATGAAGTAAGTACCCCTAATTGTATAAAAATCTTGTTGTCCTGCCTGATTCTGACCAAATCACCTCCTTGAACAACCATTAGACTAGAACAATTACCAAACAGTACTTTCTTACAATGAACTTTATCTCTGACCCATCCAGGGTTGTAGCGGTATAGATTTCATTTTTTTTTTTTTTTTTTTTTAATAACAGGCAAACTGAAGAAAACGTAATGTGATCCTGAAGATTGGAAAGGACCCCAAAACGTTAAATGAATTTCACTAGTAATAAATTATTAAATAAAAACGTCATTTTGTTTGACGTAGTGCCCCTGAACTACATTCTAAATCCATTTATCTTTAATTATGATACATTCCAAATGTGCGAATTTATTAACTTATCGATAGTCGATTCTAATCCTGATTATCGATAATAATGTTACTAAATAAAGAATAAAACGAGACTATCGTAACCTGAGCCGAGGAATGAAGGCAACGATATACATATAAATTGTAAAAACAAAGCAGACCGCGTGAGGTCATAAAGGCATGGCCTGTGTTAATTATCCTTAGTGAATGATATTTATTATCATGGAGGGTCCTTAGTGCCTTGGTGCATTAGTAAGGACACGCCACTGCTCAGCAATGTCCGCCAAATTCCTCTCTCTCTTTCTCTCTCTCTCTAATTGTCTTCTTTCACAGTGCAATTACAACACAGCAATGAGTCATTAATAAGTAAATACAATTATTATGAATGAAAATTTTTTTATTTTACTATAAATTATTTTGTCATATTGTACACAATGTTTGTACACCACCATTTGGATCTAATGAGCTGAAATTCATCTATTCGAGTTATTTTCTAGGCGAAACTAGAATTCCATAATCCGATATATTATTTCACTATTTTTTGGAAAGTATCTGATATTATATTATTATATTTGATTTTTTATAAAATCGCTATTTAATCTCAAACTAAACTTTAAAATTTATTTTGTCGAGCAAAAAAGCAAGCCACCATTATTCTTTTGACATGTCGTCATTTTAACATGAACATACGCTAGGCATCTTTACATACCTCACCTATGTCATATATACTTAACCTATCCATTATATCATTTGCATCTATCTCTTCACCATATTTACAAATATTTCTTACGAGTATTCTTCTATAATTTATTAGTTTAGATCTGTATTTAGAACATTATCACGCATGGGCCCTGTTTCATAATAAAGTACAAACTAATACTATTAGTCTTGTATATTTAACTTAATACAATCACTCTGACTTGTACAATAGTAACTTGTACTATAGTATTTTTCAACTCCTGTAATATTACTAATAGTCATTCCTATTGTGAAAAAAATAAGTTTCTACAATTGTATTTTGAACTAATACTATTAGCTTTCATAATGAAACAGGGCCTTGGTTGTATTTATTAGTAACTAGTGTAAATGTATATTTAGTGTAGTAACCTAAATGTATATTATATTATTATTATTGTTTTTTATATACTTTATAAATATAACAATTTTTTCAACTCTATAATATTTGTATCTCATTTTTTCATTTAGCCATGACGAAGCCCTGTAAAATGGGGCGAAACGTTGGTTATAGTTTTCTTTCACTATTTTGAAACCTTTATTGACAGCTACCCGGACTATCTTCCTAAAATGTTCTTCATACGGTCAAATATCTCCTTCCAATATTTATTTTTGTTTATTTTCATTTTAGTATTCTGTACTTAGTTGTATTTTCTTAATTGAATTATCAGTTTTATCAACTCTTTAATAATCAGAAGTGTAACTAACTCATATTTCATTTATGATTATCATTTCTCTATGTTATTTTGGCACCGACCAATAGATGTTGTCATCTCGACATTCTGAATAAGTAAATAAATAAATAAATTAGATTCTGATTTAATATATTGATTGTTTGAGATTTTGAGAGTTTGAGATTTATATTTTTATTAATATAAACTTCAATGATCCAGTTTTAGTCTCTACTTCGTATTTCAACAAAACTCCAACGTTTCGGCCCTTCAAGGAGACAATCTTTATCAATGAATTGTCTTTTGTCTCAGGCTAATTTCTCATGTCTTATATAAACCACATAATTTAAGTACAAATATTTTTTACCTTTTCAATTATCCTCATTAACAATATCAACAATGGGTACAAAAAAGTAGGTTTTATTGTTTTTATTATTAATGAGGTTAATAAAAAAAAAAAATGGTATTGAAATTATGTGGTTTATAAAAGACATGGGCAATAAGCCTGCAAAAAAGGACAATTCATTGATTAAGGTTGTTTCCTTACATATAACCTAAGAAATTAAAGTGGATCATTGAAGTTTTGTTAGTAATAAACATATAAAATAAAAAATATATAATAATTAACTCTCTTGAGACTGGTTATTGTTTGATGATTGTTTATGGTTGTTTAAATAAATAAATTTTATACAATTTTAGTCTGGAAACAATTTGTATTCCTTTGTAAGTCCGACGTTTCGGCCAATTCGGCCATCCTCAAGGACAATCTTAATACAACTTTAGATCAACCTCATTTAAAAAAACAACTTTATACAGGCTATTCTGCCTAGGTCTTATATCAGTCCACAAATTACGCTAATTTGTCAACTCTTTACATTAAATTGAAACTTTTTATCATAATCAACCTTCGCTATTATAATTTATCACAAAAATATTTATCTTTTTTTTTCTTTCATTTTTTTAAAATTTTTGTTTATATTTTTTCTTGCTTTTCTTTTTTTTTTCTTTTTTTTTTCTTGTCTTTTTTTTTTTTTTTTAGAGAGGGAAAGCGAGAGTGGGTGAGAAGGTGGGGGAATTATCGTCATTATTTCATAACTTTAGGAATTATTAAGGCATAATTTTTTATTCCTTTATAAGTCCGACGTTTCAGCCGATTCGTCCATCCCCAAGGCTCATATTAATACAATTTTAGAACCATATCATTTAAAAAACAATTTTATGTAGGCTATTCTGCCCAGGTCTTATATCAGTCCACAAATTAACCTAATTAATCAATTAATTGTTCTCATTAAATTAAAAATTAAAACTATTTTTAATAGTTAATTAAATTTATCACAATAATATTATTTATAAATTACTATGAATAAATTTTAACAAAAAGGTGTACTGTGATAAATAGTCTCAATGTTTTTATTTATTTATTTAATGTGATTTACAACTGTACAAATAATAAATACAATAAGTAAATATGTTGTATGTTTCATATACACTTGAAAATCTTGGGAAGGAATCACCCATTGGTGGTGCTTCAAGCATTAATCTAAATTAGAAGGTCCCGTGGCCATCTTCTTTTCAGACGCCTCGGAGGATTATTAAGGATAAGATATCAAGAATTAATGGATTAGGATGGGTAAGGAGTTTGGAATGAAAAGACGCATATCTTTTTTGGGCCACATCTGCAACGAATGTGAAGTTAAGGTCTTTGTGGATGAGTTTATTTGTAACGAAATAAGGAGCATCAAGGATTTTGGATTGTAAGGATTGGATGCGGGAGGAATTTTATGGTTTGGTGGAGCCCCAGAGCACAATTCCATATATCCAAATTATTCTGATTATGATTCTGAATGTGATTCTAAAATTGTCCTTGGGAATGGCCGAATTGGCCGAAACGTCGGAAATATAAAAAATAAAAATTGTTTTGATACTAAAATTGTATAAAATTTATTTATTTAAATAAAAAAATAAGTCATAGTCATTCTGTGCATGAATACTTATCCAATATTTCAATCTCGTTGGCAGCACTTTCTGAGATCTCGTTCTTAAGGACTAAACAGTAAAGGACACGATCGAAAAAGAAATATGCCGAAAAAGGAGGAGCTCCGCGCATAAGGTCGGTCTCGCTATATTTGGACACAGACTGGTCCAATGGCAGCTAAACGGTAGAAACGAAGAGATAAAAGAAAATTAATAAAAGAAAATACCAAACCCCCCTCCCATTCCAAAACCAAATTCATTAACATTCCACCTTACGTTGAGTCGTATGCATATTCCATTCCTAATTAATACATTCTTCTACTCCCTAGATAAAAGCTGTTTTATCTTGCTCGGAACAAACCCGTAAAAAAATGTCTACCTATTTTCAGGTAGTTAGCTTTTTTATTTATTTTTTATTTTTTTACTGTCTATAGAGCACACTAATAGTCATATTAGTTAAACTTTTTGTAATAAAAAAATCTCGTTTCCCTTTGATAAATTCGTACGATTCTACCATTTAAGTTTTTATTTTAAATTCTTTAAAACATTTTCCTCTTCATTTGGTAAAGCCACCCAGAAGGCAGTGGGGATTTAGATGGCAGTGGAAATTTAAACGATTCACTGAAGGTGCCGCTGTTTTATGATATGAGGGCATGAAATTAATAAGCGATGGGGAATTCTTGTCATATCAATTCTCTCATTTAAAGAAATGGATAATTTTTAAATTCCTTTAAAAAGTTAAGACCTTCAGAAATATTTTGTGTTACGAAGGGATTGTTTTATATATATATAGTTGACCGTATAACTTATAATATGAAGATAGTCAGGGTTACGGTCAAAAAAAGAACAAATAGTTTTAACTATTTAATGTCCGACGTTTCGCCCCACTTTGCAGGGCTTCATCAGGGCTAAAAAGATACAAAAACGACTAAGAACATTATAACAATAAGATACAAAAAGATGAATTAAGGTAGTGTGGTGGCAAGATTAACGTCTTTAGCGGCAATAGTTGACGTTTGCAAAGAGAGTGTTAGAAATGGGTTTGCCACTGTCGAAATTATTATCAACATTTTTATTTCTTTTAAATCTATTTTTAATTATAATTCATTTATTAAGTTTCATTATTTTACATTTGTTTTAGTGGCAAACCCGTTTGAAACCTCTCGCCATATGATCAATTACAATTAATTAATTATGAAGAACTTCTGTGTTGTTATCTGAAAAAACTGAACGTTTCTGTTAATAATAATTATGAATGTTTTGTTATATATGTCAAGTGTAAATATTGTTGTATTGACAAATTAAGAACGTAACTAAAGAGCCATCTTTATCGTTACACAGGAACACGCACTAAAGTAGGATAAATATTATGTAAAAAAAAAAAGTGATATAAAATTATTTATAAATAAAAGGAAGAAAGTCATAAAATAGTATTAATATAGAATAAACTTTAATAAATAATGAAAAGAATAAAAAATTACATAACAATGGTAAGAATAAAAAATTACGTAAAATATACGGTTAAAAATTGTTATTTATAAACGAAAAAAACAAACTACATTTATGCCTGACATCTAGATTTTTAAACCAGTCTTATATATATATATA
>NW_027109364.1:125574-127040 GCF_000696795.3 Halyomorpha halys
ATAGGCCTTATAATAGTCATGTGGATCAGTCTTTTGTAATGGATTGGAAGTTTAGACCGTTTGTCTAGTAAATGTTGTAATAGTCGGAATCGACGAGCAGTTTCCTGTCTTTTCAGTCTTGTATGAGGATTCGTCAGTCGTTTGTCCATATTTAGTCCTAAGTAACGGATCTTTTCAGCAGGAATGGGTGGGAAAAAAAAAATTAACGGAACAAATTAGAATAGTGCTTTCCCGCCAAATAATAGTATTCATGATCTTTAGTTTAACATGTTAAAGCATAACGATATAACAGATAACATGGTTGGGAGTCTGTTGCTAGGTCTGTTAAATGGAGAATGACGTCACGCAACAGACTAGCTGAGTTCGTCACCGTTTTGTTGTGTTAGATTACTTGCTCGTAATCTGTGTTTTTATTGTGTTAGTATTGTTTTGGATGTTTTTATAACTAATAAAGCAATGACAGTTGTCAATTAGCTCATCTTCATTCTCTTTCTCACAAGACACTCAGCAGCCAAACTTTTACATAACTACCACTTTTCACTCAATTTAGGTTTGTTGTAATAAATTACTTTAATCAAAACTTAGAAATAAACAATAACATGGAGTTTTGGAAGGAAAGGTTATAAAACAAGTTGCTCAGAAAATCCGCGAGGAACTCTAATGCAGTTAACCTTTAACATGACCTGAAATTGGGCTGCTCACAATTCTATACTTATAACATTTAACATGGTAAAACATTTTACATTTAAAACAACCTCTTGAATACCCCTAGTATCTTAGCAATTTCCAAAATATCTAATTTGTTGATTCTATTTCAAAAAGGGCAATATTTTCTTTTTTATATATTTTTTTTCCCTCTTATTTCTTCATTTCCTATTCTCCATATTTCTTCTTATTTTCTATAACATTGTTTTTTACATACTCCCCGCTAATATATCCGTCTTTTACCCACCCATTTATATATTGATACATTTTATTATTTTTTGGGCTCCCATTATTTTACATTTTACTCCTTTTTATGTTGGTATTTTTCTTTTTTTTACTCTCACATTGACTATTTTATTTCTACGATCTTTTGACCTTTAGATTTCTGTTTAAATTCCAACAAATCCCATCAAATCACCTTATCCTTCGTCGTAAACCTCCTGACTCCCCTACAGTTTCATTTAACGATGTTACTCTTACCCCTGTCGGACAGATCCGAAAAGACAGGAAACTGCACGTAGATTTCGACTATTACAGCACTTACTAGACAAACGGTCTAAACTTCCAACAGATTACAAAAGACTGTAATAATCTACATGACTGTAATAAGGCCAATCTGGACATATGGAGTTCAGCTCTGGGGCTCCACTAAACCTTCGAATTCCACTCGTATTCAATCCTTACAATCCAAAATCCTTCGTAAAATCCTCAATGCTCCTTACTTTTTCACAAATAAAATCATACATAAAGACCTTAATGTT
>NW_027109364.1:128350-128868 GCF_000696795.3 Halyomorpha halys
CTGAAAATCAGGTCGAAACGTCGGCATAAATAAATATTTTTTGTTTATTTATGTTGTTTCTTTGCTGACCGAGATTAACCACTTATGTTAATTCTACATTATGCAAATGATTCACAGTTAAAATAATATCACTAAAAAACTCAATGAGTTTCTATTAAAGTATTCATATTTTACTTCCTCTTATCGTTTATTTTTTTTTTCACTCCTATGCCATATAAATATACATGAAATGCGTGTGTGGTGAATCGAAAAGGATCGAGATGAGAAACGTTAATGACATACTGAATCAAGTGACAACTACTAAGAGAGACCGGACACATTATTACATATTGTTCAGGGCGGATAAATTAATTCTATCTCGATGAAGACACAGGCAATGCATAATAAACCAAGATACATAAACTATAATAATTTATTCTTCCTCAGTTTTAATGGCAGCTAATTAAAATCAATTTTAAAAAATACATATGTCCCCTATGTTGCTGATTTTGGATTGTAAGGATTGGATGCGGGAGGAA
>NW_027109364.1:129174-135655 GCF_000696795.3 Halyomorpha halys
CAGTTGTAAATATCAATAAATAAATTATTAAAAAAGAAATAATCGTTTCATGAAATTAATATGCTAATTGTATATTGATAGGACACTCAGCCAAAGAGGTATTGGATAGATTAAGAAGAACACCTCAAGACGAAACACAATTTCCAAGGTTAATTGAATTGTCGCCACGTCATTTTACCTCGACAACAGAAAACGAAATCTCATGGTTAAGGCAAATTTATGTATTATCCAGGCCAGATCGGACAGTGACTGGAAATAAAGGGAATTTATTAGTTATAAAGTGGAGATACGCCTTTATGCCCACTTACTCCAAGGAGCATTCTCATTGTTACCGGCCCCGAAAGATAAGCAAAGAGGAAAAAAGGAATGCTCATGTAGGAGGATACGGAGGAGACATGACAGAGGGAACAATTTATAACACTTTTATTCCTTCTCTCAGTTTCCGAAGCAATTTCAGATTCGAATTTTATTGCGAATAAATGTTGTTATGGTTCGATATCTCTGTTGTTAAATCTCCCCCGGGACTTTGGTATTTCCTTATTATATTATCAAAATATTCGTGAATATTTGAAATATTTTATTCTAAATTCAGGAGAAAAAATTAATAGCATAAGATTTAGGATAAATCGAATTACATGTTAATAGAGTTGAAAAAAAATCCAGTCACCAACAGAGGCATGGAAACACCTTATATTATTGAATATTTTTTTAAAAATTTATTTATTGATATTTACAACTGTATAAAAAATACAAGTAAATTTGATCATAATGACATAATGATATCATACAGCATGTAGAGAAACTACTCAGTAGTAGAACTCTAAAACAGTTTACGATATAAGGTCACGAGGCCATCTTCTTTTCAGACGCCTCGGAGGATTGCCAGGCATGGAAGAGGAAGCAAGGTTAGAAACTAGTGGGTTTGGGTGGTTAGGGAGTTTATTATTGAATATAAAAATTAATTATGGTAAGTTTTATATAAATAAAATTTTAATTTACAAGATTTGGGATTTAATCTTTAAAATCACAAATAATAGAACAGAGAAATAAAATAAATAATAATAATAATAAAGGCCAAACGAACCCGAAGGTTCGATGCCGATACCACCAAACGCTCTCTGCATACATCATTCCAGTGATGCCCCTCCAAAAACAATTCCACTAAATCAGTTTTAACGATATACTCCCATCTACGTTTCGGTCTACCCCTCGGACGTTTACCCGTCGCTTTAGTCTTTACTAACATTTTACTAAGCCCAACACACCCATCTTATACGCCGCTATAACTTGAATTATATTTACTTAGTGTAGGTTCCTTATTTAGCATTTTATAATCTTCTAAATTCTTCCATCAATTCATCCTTTTTCGGTCCGAATATTTTTGGAAAAACTTTATTTTCGAAAACCTTAAGCCGCTGTTCATCCCTTAGTGTAAGAGGCCACGCCTCACATCCATAAAGAACAGTGGGAAGGATAATAGTTTTGTAAATTCTAATTTTTTAGTTTTTCAATAGGAGGCCAGAGCTAAGTAGTTTCGAAATTGAAAAATAACAAGCATTTCCCGCTTTCAACCTAGCTTTTATTTCCTCCTAAATTTCGATTTTTCTAGTTATTTAGTTTAATAAAATAGAAGATGATGTAAATAATAAAGCAGAAATATTATGGAATCGATTATATAAAGTCGATTATCTGAAGATATACAGAAATCATTTAGAGATGATGTTGATGAATACTCCTTATGTAACGGACGCAACAGTAAAATATTTATTTATTTATTTTTTAATATCTTTATTAAAATTTACAACTGTATATTATATAATACATTCAGTAAATTTTATGTATATCATTATGTAGCGATATAGGCGTGTTAAGAAACTACCCATTGGTAGCACTCGATTGACATTTTACAATAGCAGGTCTCATGACCATCTTCATGCACCTCGGAGGATTGTCAGGAATGGAAGAGGATGCAAGATTAGAAACTAGGGGGTTTGAGTGGTTAGGGAGTTTATAATGGAAGGATTGATATCTGGTTCGGGCTAGATCGGTTACATAGGGAACATTAAGGTCTTTATGGATGATTTTATTTGTCAAAAAGTAGGGAGCATTTAGGATTTTACGGAGGTTTTCAGAAAATTATTATAGTAATTGGAAGGACAAAATAGATACAAAAATTCAATTATAATTGATATATAAAATTCCTTGTTATAGGTGAGACTAAGCAATTGTTAGGTGATAGAATGAATCACAGTAATGATATAAAAAACACGGAGGAAGATCCCAATAAAACTGCACAAGTGCAGCATGCAGCTAAAAACCAACACAAAATTCGATTTTGACAATACTACAATTAAATAAAGAATACGTTAAAAAAAATCCCTGAGTCTATTTATATATAAGAAAACATTAATTATACAGTAAACTTTAAAATAGACACAAGAAATTTAAAAGTTTTAGAATTTAAAAATTGATAAGGTAAAATGTCATTAGTAGGGATAGGATTTTTATGTGCTAAAAAATCTGAAATATGTACATAAATATGTGCTAATAAATTGTCAAATATTTAATAAAATATGTATTTATAAGTTATGTATTATTCAACAATATAAATCACTAATTAATTAGTAATTTTATAACTTAAAAAAAGTTACATAAATATGTATTTATTATATATTATATGAATAATATTTTAAAGAAATTATGTTAAAATATGTACAAAAAAATGTACTGAGAAAACATAGGTGTTCAATAACAAGATATTAATTAGTAATTATAATTGAATTAGGGGAGTGAAACAAGACTAAGATGAGAAAGGACCATGGGAAGGGAGGAACAGAGAAATGGATTGAGGAGTAAACAAACAAATTATAGGGAAATGCCACAGGAATAAGACCCTTGCTCTTTCTGAAAAATTCTGGATGTAATTCTGCAAGAAATTTTATTATTGCCACTGCTTTTAATTTGTGTTCAAAGATGAAAATATAGAATTTTTACGCATTATTTATGATAAATAATAAATTTCATTTTTAAGTTTCTTGCGTTCTCTTGAATTTTACCTAGTTGCTACGAAAAATGTATTTACAATTGAACAAATAATTGAAGGAAATACGTGGTTCAGGACAAAATATCTAAAAAATAAAAATATTTCAGAAAATATATGATTTACAACAAAATATGTAACAATATGTAAAAAAAGCCAAATATTTAAAAATATGGGAAATAAAAATGGCTACTTTTGGCAAGAAATGTCTTGAAACATCTTTAGTAAGTAAGGAATCGAAGATATCATGTTCAGGTAAAAATATGTGAAAACATAAAAATCCTATCCCTAGTCATTAGAGTGCTACCAATGGGTAGTTTCTCTACACGCCTGTAACACTCCAATTTAACTTAGATCAGATTTACTAAATGTATTATAATGTACAGTTGTAAATAGCAATAAATAAATATTTTTAAAAAAATTGATAAAATAGGTAATTAGACATAAGCTAAGCATTGCTTATTAATAAATTATTATGATTCCCTATTATTTTATTGTTCCATAGTGTGAGAAATTAATGACCTGGCCAGAAAAAAGTTTTTAAATTATTGTATGTAATAATTTGTTGGAATCTCCTTCGATCACCAACAATGAATTCATCAAAATTTCTAGCAAGGTTTATGTTTGAAGGGTATAACATTGGTTGTATAATAAACAAATAAAAAATATTATTTTCTTTTAACTTGTAAGATTAGATAAATCAAAAATTAGTATCCAATTCTGTCTCACCACTTTATTTTTCACTAGTCCAACGTTTCGGCCATTCCAGCCATCTTCAAGGACATCTTCAATATAATTTCTTCCTCACATTAATTTAAAGTTTCTTTTGCAAGCTATTCAGTCCTAGTCATTTTCTTTATTATAAGTTAAAAGCCTATTTATTTAAAATTTAAAATCATTAACATTTAATTTGTCTTCATAAGATTAACAATTAAATACACGACCATATAACAAAACTATTTATGATAAAAATTAAATATTAATGATTTAAAATTTTAAAAAATAGGTTTTAACTTATAATAAAGGAAATAACCTGGGCAGAATAGCCTGCAAAAGTAACTTTAAATTAATGTGAGGAAGAAATTATAATTGAAGATGTCCTTGAGGATGGCTGAAATGGCCAAAACGTTGGACTGGTGAAAAATAAAAGTGTTGAGACAAAAAAGGATACAATTTTTTGATTTATTTAATAAATAATTACCTTGTCTCAAGATATTGAAATAACATAATGGAACTATTTTTTTTTTTTTTTTTTACATATTTTCGTAGTTTCTCTGTTTATTATGGTTTGTTATATGGTGGTGCATTTAATTGTTGTTAATCTTATAGAGAAAAATTAAATGTTAATGATTTTAAATTTTAAATAAATAGGCTTTTAACTTATAATAAAAAAAATGACCTGGGCAGAATAGCCTGCAAAAGACACTTTAAATTAATGTGAGGAAGAAATATATTGAAGATGTCCTTGAGGATGGCTAGAATGGCCGAAACGTTGGACTGGTGAAAAATAAAGTGATTAGACAGAATTGAATACTAATTTTTGATTTATTTAATAAATAATTACCTTGTCTCAAAAAATTTTGAAATAATATAATTATTGTAAAATTAGTTTCAATAAAATCTTGATGGAAAGAGCCGGGCGTAAGGCACTGTAATACTCCAAGGACCCGGGTTCGAATCCGGTTGTGGTAAATAACTAATTCTATTACTGTATCATATTTATGTTAGATATAGATATATTAATGTATCATTACATAAAAATTCCATATCCACTAATTAAGTTCCCTGAATCCCTGTTATCGGACATTAGAATCTAACCTATATTTAAATATTTAATTGGATATTCCTTAGTGACATAACAAAGGCTGTAAATTACAGCTTAAACTAGCAGATGCTAGGCGCTAAGAGAACACTTTCTCTCACCAGCTAAATTCAATTTGCGCCCCCCCCCCCCAGTTCGTGGTTAGGTGCCGGTGATTATACGTTGGATAGCCACTCCAACAAATTGTCCCGGCTGACAAATGGGAGCCCCCCGCCTATTAAAATAGCGACCCACTTCTTTTCACCATCATTTTTCTTCGGCCTGTTAGTAATTCTAAAACGGACGCTGTTGATTCAGTTCCGTGTGTCAGCTCCGCGATTCTTTTTGACGTCCGTGCTTGTAACCGTCTGTGTTTAGCTTCTTACAAATGCCCAGCGTGATTCTATTTCAGTAACTTAATAGTGCCGAAGAAATATGTTTATTTCAAGGGGGATTTTTTAATATTATCAAGCTCAGTGATCACTTAATAAGACATACTCTAGTAATAATACAACTATATTACAGTCATACCCTACAATGAAAAAAAGTTTATATTTATATATCAGAGAACATTAATTATACAGTGAATTTTAAAACAGATATAAGAAATTTAAGTTTTCAAATTTAACTGATAAGTGGCAAATTAGATAATTAGACATATATAGATAAAACCAGCTTATTAATAAACGAATTTTATTACTATCAATAAATATTAATAATTATCAACAGTTATAGCATATTAATATCTTGTTGTATTGTTTCATTGGATGATTTGACTGAAATTAATGAGCTGGGCAAAAAACGTTTTTAAATTATTGGATGTGAGTTGTAAATTTATATTTAAGGTATTAGTAATATTTATTTATTGTCTGTTAATATTTTTAAAAAAATGAATGTATAATAAAAGTTTTTATTTTATTTATTTTTTCATTGAAATGCACATAGTTTTCTTAGAATATTAATGAAAGTTCGTACGTATAACCGCTTGAAGTAGATTGTAATAGTACAAGAGCCGGGAAGAAAAAAAGTCAGTTTTTTCACCGCAATTTTTGATTACTTTAATGAAAACTATATATAATTACTAGTCAAAGTTGATGAGTTTGCCAAGTATACGTAGGGAGATTAAAAAATGCGGCTTTTAAAACGTTAAAAAACATTAATTTTTCATTCGGAGCTCTATATCTTTAAAACTACCAACAATAATAGAAAATCTAAGAGAACATCATTTAAAGTAGAGTAAATTTGCTAAACTTTAAGCCCTAATAGAGCTATTTACGTTCAATAGTTCTTGAGTAAATAGATATTCTAAATAAATTATAAATTACTTCACGTAAAAATTTCAAAAAATAAATATATTTATAAAAATATAATGGTAGTATGACAGGGGTATTCATGATCTTTAGTTTAACATGTTAAATGGAGAAATATTTCTTTACCATGTTAAAACGATATAACATATAATAGGGGTATTCATGATCTTTGGTTTAACATGTTAAAGCGTGTTAAAGGAGAAAACTCACGTTAAATCGAAAAAAATTGCCTTCTTTTACCGTGGTAAAACGAAATAACATTTAACATGGCTGAGAGTCTGTTAAATGGAGAATGACGTCACACAATAGACCAGTTGAGATCGCCGCCAA
>NW_027109364.1:136087-138126 GCF_000696795.3 Halyomorpha halys
GCTCACAATCTTATAGTTATAACATTTAACATGGTAAAACATTTAACATTTAACACAACATCATGAATACCCCTAATATGGTTGAGAGTCTGTTACATGGAGAATGACGTCACGCAACAGACCAGCTGAGCTAGTCACCATTTTGTTTGTAGTCATGATAGGTTACTTGCCCGTACTTTGTGTTTTGTTTGTGTTAGTATTGTTTTGGATGTTTTTATAACTAATAAAGCAATGGATGGCAATAATGATAGTGTAATGACAGTTGTTAATTAGCTCATCTTGATTCTCTTCCTTACAAGTTAGAAGATCAAATAGACAAAGTTTGGCTAATCTTTTACACAACTTCTACTTTTTACTCACTTTAGACATGTTGTATTAAATTACATTAATCAAAACTTAGAAGTAAACAATAACATAAAGTTTTGGAAGGAAAGGTTATAAAACAAATTACTCAGAAAATCCGCTAGGAGCTCTTATGCATTTACCATTTAACATGACTTTAAATAAGACTGCTTACAATAGTTAAAACATTTTACATTTAACACAATATCATGAATACCCCTTATGTTTAAGAATGGCCAAGAAATCAGGGCCGAAAAGTTACTAATATGTAAAAATATATGTATAATGTCAAAATTATACTGAAAAAAAAAAAGTGGGTAAATGTGTGATCATTTCAATCATTTCAGGTGATATTTTCTAATTAAAATTGAATCTCACTTGAAAATGTAAGAACGAAAAAAAAGTGATTTATAATTTAAAAACAAAATTATTGGAAAAATACTAGCAATAGTAGGAGAATAAGATAACATAAAACACAAATAAACCACGCTGTTGTAAAATGTTATAAAATATGTGATAATTTATTTTAAAATTTTTTGAGGTTTATTTACTTCCATCATTTTCAATAAATTATTATTTATTTATTCATTAACGATTGTACAACGTTTCGGGACCACTGTCCCATATTCATGCACTATAAAAACCTATACAATCGTTAATGATTAAATAAATAATAATTTATTGAAAATGATGGAAGTAAATAAACCTCAAAAAATTTTAAAAGAATTGACTCACCAGACTTCCTAGAGAGATAATCCCGATTAGAAGTGATAATTTATATAAAAATGGAGAAAGTAAGTTGAAGAAAATATATTAAGATGTACAGGGAAAATTATAAATATATAAGAAATAAAAAAAGGTGTTAGAGATATAATGAAAAGGGAAACCAGTCTTTCATAGTTCCTCGGAGACTCTACCAATCAATATCCAGTTTTTTATACATTAATAGGAAGTTAAAATATACGTAAAAGTTAACATTTTTTTTTAATTACGTACATACGAAAGAAATAATACCAAAAATAACCGGTTGCAAATAACCGGTTACAAATAACCGGAGCGTGCAGATTATCTGTAGGCGAGAAAGAATTTGAAAATAATTCTCTAATACATTAGTGAAGGCTGATAATTATGAGAATTGTAATCAGCCGTCGTTAAACACTATAATTTACATTAATTGCCTTATAAACGAACTTAATTACACTCTAAATTAACTTTATTACCATACATAACTTTTTTTTAATGTCGCTAAATTATAGAAGTACACATGTTTGCTGAATAAGCAACTATTTATGAATATATGAATTGCTCAAGAAAAAATTCATTTATAAAAAAATTGTAAATATTAAGTTTTATTTGCAAAATAAATTTAAATAAGCAATAAAATAAATATTTTTTTTTTAATTATTTTAATTTTCATTGTTAACACTAAAAGATATATTATAGCAAACAATCAATAATAATGAGGTGTAGATAGTTGACCGTAGATTAATGCTTGAAGAGGTTTGTCGGGGGTTGCGGTCAGCAAAGAACAACATAAATAAACAAAACCATATTTATTTATTTTATGCCGACGTTTCAACCTGATTTTCAGGTCTTCATCAGGGCTATAGAACAAAAGAGATGACAACATTTAGAGTAACATACAATATTTTCATTGTTTGTCATAATGTTCAATTTGTAGATTCCATTTATTTATT
>NW_027109364.1:139636-141091 GCF_000696795.3 Halyomorpha halys
TAGATTATTATAAAAAAAATAATATATTGGAAAATAATAATAGTAGTAATATAAGGAGAATAAGATAAAATGAAATAAAAATAAACTGTAGTGTGATTAAAAATTATGTACGATGTGTGATAATTTATATAAAAATGGACAAATTAGTTTAAAGAAAATACAGTAAAATGTACATTGAAAAGTATAAATATACAAAAATATAACATTTTTATATTTATAATGAAAAGGGAAAAATAACAAATAAGATAAAAGAGAAATATAAACAATGTAGTACACAATAAAATTTATTATTTATACTAAATTTGATTTTTTTTTTATTACATATTTTTGTTACATGAATTTGGTTGTTTACACCTATATTAGCCCTGATGAAACTCTGCAAGGTGGGGCTAAACGTTACTTGATAATAAATAGTTTATATTCTATCATCCATTTAATTTTTAAAAAATCATATTTATAAATACAATAATCTCAATGTAATTTTTATTTTAAGAAAATAAAAATTAATTTATAAATTATAATTGAATTTAAAATTCATAATTATTTTCAGTCCTAATATTTTTTAGTGTAAAACATCTAATAAAAAATTAGAAATTAAAAAATTTTAATGAAACTGTTATGATATTAATTGAATATTTGTTTTTGTTTTTGAAGACAATTGCCTCTAAATGAAAGATATTTTTTAAATGAATTATGACTAGTCAATGATGTAGGTATGTTCAAAAATATCTGTAATATGTTAGTAATGTGAAAACAATTTTTAGTTTATCTCCTTAATAACGGTCAAAGGGCCGAAACGTTGAAGGATTAAAATAAACTATTGAGAATAAAGTGGATCATTTGTAGTTGGCGTTATTATTAATTAATTTTCATTTTTATACACAGAGGTATTGTCCGCATGATTGGCAGGTACCGGTAGAGGTACTTGGTATTCCCGTGAGAGGCCTGGTAATGACGCAGAGACAAAATGAAAATTAAATGTGTATTGTTGGCGAGGAGAGCGGAGAAGGAGAGAGAAGAGAAGAAGAGAAGGAGGGAAGAGATGAAGAGGTGGGGACAGACTGCGTGTGGTCCAGGCTCGAGTAATATAGACATCAGCTCTCTGGACCACCCACCTCTCTCTGGAGTCATCTCTTATATTTACATTAATTAGTCGCTACCGTCTGTCTGTCTGTCTCTATAGTCTATACTCCTCTAATCGATAGGTCCTCATAGCTATCGATAGTCCCAAAATAAAAACACGAAAAAAATAGAGGAAACGTCATTTAAAAAAAGAAAGAAACGCATACCTATTTAATGGTTCTTACACCTACATATAAATACGACTTACAAAACAAACTAAAACGTCATAAAACGAAAAATGTGTTTAGCACCTTAAATTAAAAAAATACAAATTAAAAAAAAAATCCGAAATCATTATTAATTTTTTATCAATAAATTATTATATAATTATTA
>NW_027109364.1:141858-158830 GCF_000696795.3 Halyomorpha halys
TAAAAATTATGCAGTATATTATTACTAACTTAAAAATCTGGTTTACTAAAAAATATTAACTTTTTAAAATTAATTTAAATAAAAAATAGAAGTTATATAAAGATTTTAAAAAAAAAAAGTAAATATAAAAATATAAGCCTGTGAAAAGATTAGGAGAATTCTGATATTCTTTAAAAGTTTTACTAATTATTAACTATTTAAAAATTTAGCTTTAACATGAATAAAAAACCTAACCTAAATAAAGATAAAAAAAATTACAGAAGCTTATTACAAAAAAAAAATTACATTAGTATTTGAATTTTTAAAAGCACATCGCCTTCTTTATAAATTATAACTCCTCTTTGATTTTTTTTATTTATTTATTTTTTTATTATTTTTTTATTCATTTTTTATTTATTTTATTTTTTTTTACTTTTATCATGCCATAGACTTTGATGACCAGAGGGTTTTACGCCTTTAAGCAATAATCAACAACAACAAGATAAAAAAATAAATATAAAAGTATAAGGCTAATATTCTTTGATAACATTTATCCCTTAATTTTTGAAAATAATAAATTTAAGCAGTATGTTACTGTGAAATTTAATAAAACACAATAAATACTTCCTTTTCTAACCTTTTTTTTTTAATGAATAAATAAGTTAAAACATAAATAAACAGGTTAAAAAGTGAAAACCTATAAAAGGATTATGAGAATTTAAAAATTGTTTCATAACAATCATGCCTTAATTTTGGAATTATAGTTAATGTAGTATAATATATTATCATAAAATATATCGATGACTTACATTGCAGTAGTACTAAGTACATATCCACTAGCTTTAGGAAAAATACAATGGAAAGGTTCTCTACAGAAAAATTACAATTTTTTTATTAATTTTTTACAATAAATTTCGGTTTAAATACCTGTTTAGTCAAAAAATAATTTAAAAGTGTTAATTTTCCTAAAATAAAGAACCTGTAATTGTATTGTTTGAAAAGTTAGCATCACTTTGAAGTAAGCCATCGATATTATGTATAAACATTTATATTGAATATTAATAATATAAAAAGATACAATTTAAGATTGTAACTTGTTATAAATAGAGTCAGACCTCGAAACTTCCGTACGAGCCAGTCCAGAACAGATGGTTTCTAATTGAGGTTGAAACAATTATACACATCATAAGCGGTGATAATCTGAATTGTATATAAGCACTAATGATAGTTAATAGCAAATATATAATTAAAATAATAATTCAATTACTCATAATAATATAGAAAATTACACGGTGATTATAATTGTATCGATATTAATCGAAATGGTCATGTTCACAGATCGATTTGATATTAATTCAAGTGATAGATAAAATTAATCCTTACATTAATAATTAATTATAAAACTATTTTTTTATTGTTTAATTTCAATTAAAGTGGAAAATTAAATACTATACATATCGATAGGGTTATCCTTAAACTAGAGGAAGCGCCAGGAACTGCGGGGCCTCAAAATTAATTTTGTTATAAAAAAAAGACGAGTGAAAATCCTTTATTTTTTTATATATTTAATGATACTTATAAATTTGATCTAAGATCATAATGGAGTGTTACAGGCATGTGGAGAAACTACCCATTGGTAGCACTCTAATGACGTTTTTACATTAGCAGATCTCGTGGCCTTCTTCTTTTCAGGCTCCTCGGATGATTCTCAAGAATGAAGGAGGAAGTAAGACTAGAAACTAGTTGGTTTGAGTGGTTAGGGATTTTATAATGGAAGGATTGATATCAGGTTCGAGCTAGATCGGTTACATATGGAAAATTAAGGTCTTTATGTACGATTTTGTTTGTGACATAGTAAGGATCATTGAGGAATTCACGAAGGATTTCGGTAGATAATAAACATATAGATAACAGAAAACCTAGGGGTGATACCTTCCATCTGTTGAATTATCGAACTATTAAGTAAACATAACAAAAAAAACATAGTTAAAATTAACAAGTCTAAAGTAGTACACATGCATAAGAATGAACAGAAGAACTATATGTACAAAAGTTTAATGATAAGAAGAAATATACGTACACAGAGTGAAAAAGGAAAGAAAAGAATTCATATCAATTAATAAAACAATGAGAACTTATAGGTTGACTTAGATGATTAACCTTATCAGTTATTATTTACATTACTGCACAAAGGAATATAAAAGTGACATTAAAATAAAATTTAGTTCGAACCCCACGTGGTCTTTGGGTGTACTCCTGTCAGAACACAAGGTTGTCCGATATTTCCTTTCCGGTCACCGTATCACCAGAATTATAGAGATATAATCTCTAACGATGTAATGCCACAACTCTCCTATCCAGGACGTGCTGAAGATTCCCCTTCACAAAACCAAAGCCCACTCGTCTAAACATATCGCTCGTGTTTTTGTTTTTCCCCATAATCCCTTTTGCCTACGCAGATATCGCCAGTGTTTTTATCTTACTATGACAATCGTAACAACGTACCGTACAAAAAAAATTGTATCTGTTTGTTTGTACAAGACAGAGCGACTATAGCCACAGAGAGACTATAGCCACAGAGACTGGAACGCCGTGGGCAAACCACATCCTGAGGGCCAATTGCTTCCAATAACAGTCCTTACATTTATTAATCTTCCAATTTCCTCCAAGCTGCCCATCAGCTTCCAATCCATTCACTAATGCTATCATTTCTTTTTTCTTTTTCCAAATCGATAATTAGGCGAAACATCGATATTTAGGCCCTGGTAAATGGGAGCTAAATTAATTTTACCGTACCACACATTACATTAATTTAGCTATTAGTTAAAGGACTATTATTTTGTTATGCTTCTTTTTTTTTTTTTTTTTTATATCGACACTTCTATAACTTCTGATTAAGTTATAAACGTTTTTTTTTTTTTTAATAATTTATTTTTTTTTAAATTATTTATTTAATGTAATTTACAACTGTACAAAATAATACAATAGGTAAATATGTAGTATGTTTCATATACACTTGAAAATCTTGGGAAGGAAACACCCGTAGGTGGTACTTCAAACATTAAATTAGAAGGTCCCGTGGCCATCTTCTTTTCAGATGCCTCGGAGGTTATCAGGGATTGTTAAGGATGAAAGATTAAGAATTAATCGGTTAGGATGGTTAAGGAGTTTGGAATGAAAAGACGCATATCTGTTTTGTGTCAAATCTGCAACGAATGGGATGTTAAGGTCTGATGTGAATGAGTTTATTTGTGACGTAATAAGGAGCATCAAGGATTTTGGATTGTAACGATTGGATGTGGGAAGAATTTGATGGGGCTCCACCAACCCAGAGCTCAATTCCATATGTCCAAATTGGTCTGATTATTGTAGTGTATACTAATTTTTTGTAGTGAATGGGAAATTTAGAGCGTTTGTCAAGTAAGTGTTGTAGCAATCGGAATCTACGAGCAGTTTCTTGACGTTTCAGTCTTCTGTGTGGATTCCAAGTAAGTCTCTTGTCAAGATGGAGTCCTAAGTATCGAATCTGTTCAACAGGCATTAGTGGTGTATTTTATTTAAAAACAAATTTGATCCTTTTTTTCTCTCAACTTTATTCTTTTCAAAACCTTCCAACGTTTCGACCCTCAGGTCATTCTCAAGGATAGCTTTATTTTGATGTCATTTTCTTTTTTAAAATCTTAAAAATGCCTGCTAATTGCCTTTGTCCCATATAACTTTTTCTATATAATTCCTTCTTAAATTTAAAACTTTTACAATTCACTTCTCTTCTTTCTTTCATTTACATTTGCAACCTTAAAACTTTAAACTAAATGAAAGAAAGAAGAAAAGTGAATTGTAAAAGTTTTAAATTTAAGAAGGAATTATATAGAAAAAGTTATGTGGGACAAAGGCAATTAGCTTTTATTTGCAGTTGGTAATTTTAAAAATATAAAAAAGAAATTGTTCATGTCCAAAATTTGTATTCATATATGAATTTCATAAACACTATTACCCTTACGAAAATACGTGACATAAACTACTCTATAGTAAGTTAAATTTCCTTTATTTCAAATGCTTGCAGACGTCTGTACGTCCAATGTTTCTTGATATATAGTTTTCATAAATTCATATTATTTTGAAAAATACACAAAAAACTACTACTCCTACGTATAAGATAAACATTATAAACTACTTTATAGTACATTAAACCAGCTTTAATTTGAGTGTTAATAGATATCAGTACGTCTCATTACTGATTATACTTGTTCCTGAGATATAGATTTCCCACAATGAAGTCAATAACTAATGATTTCTCAGGGCATTTTTTTATGAAATGTTGCTTTTTAAAAAGCTATATCTCGAAAACTATTGAACATATTGAATAGCTCTATTAGGGCTCATATTTTAGCAAATTTACTCTATTTTAAATAATGTTCTCTTAAGTTTTCTAGTGTTGTAGGTAGTTTTAAAGATATAGACCTCCGAATGAGAAATTTTTTTTATTTTATATTCCTCCTAACTCTACTTGGCAGACTCGTCAATTATATGTAATAATTATACGTATTTTTCGTTGAAATAATTAAAAATTGTAGTGAACTAATTAACTATTTTCTCCTCTTGGGCTCTTGTACTATTAGATGAAGGTTGGCCAAACGGACTGAGTATATATAAAAACAAAATAACAAATGGACCTTCAATAAAATCATTAAAAAAAAAAACAGGAATAACTGAAGACATAGATTCTATCTTCCTAAGGCCATCATTACGGTGATAACATTATGATAGATTAAAACTAAAATATTCTGTCAATTAACATATTTAAAGTAATGAGGCAGCTATAATTAATAGTTTGCCATTTGCAATTCAGATGTCGCTGCTATATTTTTATTAGTGAGACCCGTGGGGACTGGTCCCCACCAAAGTGTGCTTTATACGCTTCTTCTTATCTCCTCCTTTTTTCTGTACCTGATCACTCTCTTCCAGTCCGCACCATTATTCATGATTCGCAGATAGCACTTCTAATAAATGGTGCGATTCCTTTCGATATTATCGATAATCATAAATCGATATAGCAAGAATCGATTTTTTTTATATCAATCACTGTAAACAAATCTTGAATCAGTGGCCCAAAAAACATATTTTTATAAAGGTCCCATTATACAATTGCTATAATGTCCCCTAAATAAAAAAATATATATATATATTTTTTTAAATTAATTTATTGCTGTTTACAACTGTATAAATATATATACATCAAGTAAATTTTCTGTATAATGATATGATACAAACATGTGGAGAATCTACCCACTGATAGAACTCCAATAACATTTCTAGAGAAGATCTCGAGGCCATCTTCTTTTCAGACGCCTAGAAGGATTATTAGGTAATGAAGGAGAAGCCAGGATAGAAACGAGTTGGTTTGGATGGTTGGGAAGTTTATAATGGAAGGATTGGTATCTGGTTCTGGCCAAATCGACAACATATTTAACATTGAGGTCTTTATGGATGATTTTATTCGTGACAATGTAAGGAGCATTAAGGATTTTACGAGGGATTTTGGACTGTAACAATTCAGGAGGAATGGTTTAGTGGAGCCCTAAAGCTCAACTCCGTATGTCCAGATATGCCTTATAGATTTAGTCTTATGTAATGGATTGACAATTTAGACTGTTTATCTAATAAATGCAGTAATAGTCAGAATCGACGACCAGTTTCCTGTCTCTTCAGTCTTCTAATATGTTTTTCTCATTAATAGTTATTGGCATTTTAGTCCAGAAGCACTTGACAAAAAAAATGTCTCATACCTCACTTATGTTTAGGCATATAAAATGGACAAGCCTCTAGCTATGATGTAAAAATTAACGTGTCGTCTAAAGTTGATAATAGTCTCGACGCGATTCTCCTATCAACGCTTTGGTTTACTCATCGGACATTTACCCTTCGGTTCAGTGTTTATGAACATTTTAAGGATCCGTTCTTTACTTAGCCCACAACCTTACACAACCCTTTAACCTGAATTATATTTACCGGGTGCAGTTCCTGCAATCTGTCTGAATATTTCAAAATATAAATCGGAATATTTTATATATTTATTTTCAAAATCTTTAAGTGCACTAACCCCCCTCAGTGTAAGAGGCCATGTTTTCCATCTATTAAGTTTCTGGGCCGAAGGCGCAAGCTAAAAAAAAAAATACAGATTTATTTTTATTCATATATCGCAACAACCCTGGATTAGGGGTGCAGTAAAGAAGTGCTGTTACTAGGACAACTGTTGTGCAAGTAGCTGATTTGGTCAAAATCACGCTAGACCGCCAGATTTAAGGTATCCACTTTATAGAGGCTGAGTGGCTCCCGAACATAACCCCTGACTATCATCCTACAAAATATTTTTAAAATTTATAATTGCTTCAATTTCAAAAAAACTTAGAATAAAATATAATGTTTTTAATGAAAATGAAAATTTATAGCGTTACAACCCATTAAGTTTTTATGAAAGGACTGTTCCTTGAACAACGGCTGTGCCAAGAGCTAATTTTTCAAGATCATACTCTACCACCAAAATTTTCCCCGATTAAGGGTACCTACTTTTTATAGAGGCCCAGTGGACTCCGGAGGTCTCCTGAACCATCAGGGTTGACTCACGGCTATAGCAACAGAATAAATAATTATCTGCCAAAGTTGGATTGGTACCCGAGTCCTTGGTGTTAGCACATCGCCTTAACACTGAGCCTTCCCTCTTCTAGAATATATATATATATATATATATATATATATATATATATATATATATATATATATATATATATATATATATATATATATATATATATATATATATATATATATATATATATATATATATATATATATATATATATATATATATATATATATATATATATATATATATATATATATATATATATATATATATATATATATATATATATATATATATATATATATATATATATATATATATATATATATATATATATATATATATATATATATATATATATATATATATATATATATATATATATATATATATATATATATATATATATATATATATATATATATATATATATATATATATATATATATATATATATATATATATATATATATATATATATATATATATATATATATATATATATATATATATATATATATATATATATATATATATATATATATATATATATATATATATATATATATATATATATATATATATATATATATATATATATATATATATATATATATATATATATATATATATATATATATATATATATATATATATATATATATATATATATATATATATATATATATATATATATATATATATATATATATATATATATATATATATATATATATATATATATATATATATATATATATATATATATATATATATATATATATATATATATATATATATATATATATATATATATATATATATATATATATATATATATATATATATATATATATATATATATATATATATATATATATATATATATATATATATATATATATATATATATATATATATATATATATATATATATATATATATATATATATATATATATATATATATATATATATATATATATATATATATATATATATATATATATATATATATATATATATATATATATATATATATATATATATATATATATATATATATATATATATATATATATATATATATATATATATATATATATATATATATATATATATATATATATATATATATATATATATATATATATATATATATATATATATATATATATATATATATATATATATATATATATATATATATATATATATATATATATATATATATATATATATATATATATATATATATATATATATATATATATATATATATATATATATATATATATATATATATATATATATATATATATATGGGTGTATTTATATACATACAATACCAAGACATAAAGGTGTAATGCTCAAAACCACTGAGACAAGTATAGTAGACCGCAAGACATAATGATAGAGGAGCCCACCCTAAGCCCTATTTATACTGACGATCCAATAACACAGATCACAACAGCTCCTATTATAATAGTGAAGGAGCGGTTACCCTCCTTTTGTGTATTTATTAGACCAATAATTGCCGCTTCAAAGCATCTGTTACTAACGGTTATCTTTTAATGTTGAACAAGGGCTACTACATATTATGTTCTTGTATTTTCAAATAAAAAAAATTCAGTGAATTATCAGGTATAAATATTTTTTTTTTTTTCAAAATATATTATCTTAAAATTTTTTATAGGTTGCTTACTAAAATATGAAATAGTGACTCTAAACAATGAAGAAATTAACACAAATACAACTAGTAATTTTGTTAGCAGAAAAAAAAAAATAGAAAAATTATATATGATTATTTATTTTTTTTACACTGTCTGTGCCTCGTAATAAAAATTAATAAATAAATATACTAATTCATAAAATTATAAAAAATTATTATAAATTTCGGGTCTCCATTATAGCCCAAGAAGATCTTTTCAGGCACGGCTTGAATACAATATTTTTTTTGAAAAATGAATCTCAGAACGTAATCTTCAGAAAATCAAATTTCGAAAATTTAATCTACTTTAAAAAAAGTATGTAAAGTGTTTTTCGATTGGTAGATAGCTTCTAAAATATTAGGTATAATATTGATGATAGATTGAAAAATTATAGACAATTTTAATTTTTTTTTTTAAATTAAATAAACTGTCGTTGTCGAAAATTAAAATTATAAATGATGTATATAATAAAAACCAAACATGTCAAAAAATCAGAACTACCCGAATTTTTACTTGTTATTGGCTTATTTTATTTATTTATTTTTTTTTATCTGTTTCAATACTATACAATACTTTCCCTGTCTATATATTCCATATAACACTGGACGTCAGAGTTTATATAAACAAAGTGAGAAATAAGGAACAAAGAATATTTGTGTTCTAATTTAAAGTGCTGTGTTTATGTAGTAATGTAAATTTTTTATTATTTTTTTAAACTATCTTAGTGTTATTAAAAAAAAAAATATGTATACGGTTTAAAATATTTTTCCTTGTTAATTTATTTTTTTATTATTTCTAAAATAATTTCCAAAAACTTACTTCGTCAGATTTTTAAATTTATAAATAAATAAATGCATTCTCGTATCCTGTCGTTAGATAATTAGTCAAAGTATATACACCTCACCTTGAATAAAATGTTTAAAATTGGCAAGAAGTCACGGATCCGTTCCTGACAAGACGAGTGACTACTTATTGACACTTAACAATAATTTACAAGAGGCATGGCAATTTGTTTCGAGTAAATAACCAAAATACACGAGAATCATTTGTCACAGATTATCCTACAGGAGCTCTCTAAGTGTTCTGACAGTTTGAAAAAAACATAACTCACCGTTAAAAGACAGGCTTCACTTTTGTCTATTCAGTTCAGAAACTGTTTAGACGTGTCTTGGCAACGGGTTTCAAAGAAAAATATAATTTTAGGCAGCCAGTCCCTAAACCTTTGTTAACGATTTTACTCAGGCTTTTATGGATCGTCTTGAAAGAAACAAAATAATTTAACTAAGGATCATTCCAAGGGAGTACCCAGGAACAAAACCAGGGGGGCAAACCAAGGTAGTGCTGACATTTCGGCACGTAAAAGGCGAATTAAACCAAATTTTTAAGATAATTATATATAATTATAGCGGAGATTTATTAGTTATTATAATTATTTGCGCGAGAAAAATGTAAATTTTACTAAATTATTAATTTTTATTCACTTCTATTGAAAAGGCAGCTGCCCTTTATTCCTCATTAAAAAATGAAATATCGATATTTTATTTTTATAATTACATAATTATTATTATTATGTATTACTGTAATATCGATATGGAATTTTAGCAACAATATTTCCATATTATTTAATCGAAATATCGATATTTTGTTTAAAAGGACTAGAATATTGAAAAATGAAATATCGATATAGAATATTAGAAACAATATAATAATATTATTTTATATAAATATTGATATTTTGTTTAAAAAATCTAGAAAATTGTATAGAACATTAAAAAATTTAATATCGATATTTTATTTTAATAATTACATATTTATTTCGATATTTTTTATTGTTGTAATATCGATATGGGATAATAGCAACAATATTCCGATATTATTTAATCGAAATATCGATATTTTGTTTTAAAATTCTAGAAAATTGTATATAACATTAAAAAATTGAATATCGATATTTTATTTTGATAATTACACATTTATTTCAATATTTTCTATTGTTGTAATATCGATATAGAATATTAGAAACAATATAATAATATTATTTTATATAAATATCGATATTTTGTTTAAAAAGTCTAGAAAATTATATAGAACAATAAAAAATTAATATCGGTATTTTATTTTAATAAATACATATTTATTTCGATATTTTGTATTGTTGTAATATCGATATAGAATATTAGCAGCAATAAAATGATATTATTTTATATAAATATCGATATTTTGTTTAAAAATTCTAGAAAATTGTATAGTACATCAAAAAATTGAATATCGATATTTTATTTTAATAATTACATATTTATTTCGATATTTTGTATTGTTGTAAGATCAATATGGTATAATAGCAGGGTACGCCTATGGCTCACTTTTCAACTTTACCAACTCAGATTTCCTTAAAATCTAGCTTAGTTGTTTTATTAGTAACTGAAAATTGTAAAATTAAATGGAGATACGCTCTCTCGTTCTTAAACTACACAGCAGTAAAATATGTTACTAATACAACTGGGCTTAAAAACAGAGAACAAGTTTTGGAATTGCTGTAGAAGATTCCCTAATTTAGCTAGAGATATGGAATAAGTATTATTTTACGGTATATTCCATGCCATGAGGGGTTAGAAGTGTAGTACTTTGTAAGGAAGTACTCCTACGAGACCAACGGTTGTGTACGTATTTGAATTGGTCAGAATCACACCGCCAGATTTTTATACAATTAAAGGCATCGACTTTATGACCCTGGGTAAACCACGATGGACTTCTGAACTGGATTTGAACCCGGGTTGTTGGAGTCTGTAGCACAATGCCTTACCAATGAGCTACCCACTCACACTTTCATGTACACTCCTACATAGGTTAGAATAAGATAATATCGAATTTTAAAATTCTGAAAATGCAGAGTGGCAATTTTTAAATACAGCACATAGAGAGATAGATTTTTTTTTTGGAGATTTATAGTTGTATAGGAAACAAATTTATTTATTAAATATGATAAATGTTTCAGAACAAATGAAGATCTTGGGAAGGAACCACTCAATGGTGGTACTTCAATCATTGCTTGATAGAAGATCCCGTTGCCATCTTCTTTTCAGACTCCTCGGAGGATTATCAAGGATGAGAGATTAAGAACTAATGGGTTTGGGTTGGTAAGGATTTTGGCATGAAAGTAGGTATATCTATTTTGGACCAAATTTCCAACGAATGGGATCCTGAGGTCTTTACGGATGCGTTTATGATAATAAGTATCATAAAGGATTGAAGCCCCAAAGTGGAGTATTAAACAAAGATACTTTAGGGCAGAAGAGAAGAGCTTTACGACGAAGAGTAGATCCAAATTAAATCCAAACTCCGTTCCAAATGTTTTAGTTGGCAGCATAACTTTGGTAGAATATATATTTATTTGAATGTAAATAAATATATATGATAAGAGCAAGGAAAAATAATTAAATAAAAGAGGAATAAACGGTATGTAAATTGAAAAGGTAAGTTATTATTGTTAATACAAGCTTAAGTGGTAATTGACACGAGGTTGCAAAGCCCACTTATCCTTGAGGAGGAGTTGATGGGAGAATGGGAGAGATGGCCAAAGAGGTACAGCTGGTAATGGCTCTTGTGCGTGTACTCTGTTATAGCCGACCATTACAGCTCCTTCATTAACGATCGTTCGTTTTAACAGGGTGCGGTGGCTAATATGTCCCATGTCGATGTCGAAACATTATTTCGACCTCTTTGGTTTTTTTTGTCTGTTGGTATTACAGGCCCTCTCTTTAGTACTCATTTCTCAGGTCTCTCGCTTAAACTGAGGTTGATATGTTTTGCTTACGTGTCAAAAACCATTAACATAAAAAAAATGAAATGAGTAATTTACGCTTTATTTGTGCGGGCGTCGATGTATAGGTGTACCTACTTCTTTGACCGATTCACACACCTTACGGTATCGAAGCAATCTGGATCCATTTCTTAAATACCTCTCTAACCTTCAACTTTTTGACTTCACCAAGAAGGATTCCTCTGGTTCTTGCCAGATCCGATATAAGGTCCTCCGCGTAGGGATCTTTGGGAGTCTATAGCTCGCGATTGCAGATGGCCGAACCAATTATTTTCTATAAGCGCTTTCTATCCTGTTTCTTCTTCAGTTCTTGTATTTCCTATTCGGTCGAATATAGTTTTACAGAGCAGCTTTCCTAAAATAAATTTCTGTGGGTTTTTTTATACCGCTTTCGAATTTTTTGGTACTAGGCCACCTTTCAGCTGCATAGGCTTCATGCCTATATATCAGCCTTCATGGCTTGTTTATTAGATGTACCACTAAACATTCACCTTCTCCCAAAATATATTTTTTTTAATTTTGACTTTCGCTGGGTCAAACAAGTAGCATACTTTGAAAGAGATTCATCAACTCTGATATTGAGAAAGAACTCACCACTGTATGTTTTAAACAAGGCCCTTCACATCAACCTCTTTATTGCAACAAACCGCATTCGTAGGAGTTAAACTTATTTAACGACAAATTACATGCACATCTCAATAAATTTGTAAAACTGATAGTAACTAATGACATTCCTGATATAATTCGGAGAAGGATGAAAAGGATTTGGATGAGTGACCTTTTAAGCTGACAGTTAGCTTGATGTAAATACTTTTTATAGGCATACTGTTATATTACAGCTTCCATTGTAGCCATGAGTCAATCCTGTTGGTTCGTGGGCCCTCCGAGGTTAGCCTAGCCTCATAAAGTGGATATCCTAGAGCGTGATTCGAACTAAATCGCCTCCTTACACAAGCTTTGGTCAAGTAACAGTACTTCCTTACAAAATAATACACCCCTGATCCTTCAGTGATTGATTTAATATTTTTTTATTGTTCCTCTAGGATTTTTAACTGCACGAGACGAATTAAAATTACAAAAATTGTAAATGTTATGGGAGGTAATTAAGTATACTATGGCATCCTCTATTAAAGATTTCAATAAACCGAAGACAGGAAGTCTGTAGGAGGCTGGGTCAGAGAGGTAGATAAGACTTGGAGAGGATGGGACACAGTATATAAGAATGCGAGACACCTAAAAACCTATAGGTCGTGGGTGTTGGGTATCAGCCTTTGTAAAATTAATACCTCCTTCTACGACCACCTTTTTTTCTACGACCCGGATCATATCCTCTCCGTCGTATCGCTTGCCCTGTTAGCCCTCTCGCTTCATTTGCCCTCTCATCGCTCTAGATCCTATCTCAAACCTCATCTGACAGCGTCCTCCGACTTACGCAACTGATCTTGTAGGCTGTCTGTCCCCGATTAGGGAGAGGCACAAGAAGCCGAGACGATTTAGTACGCATTATGTCATTCTCAGGCATAATGTTTATTATTAATGAGAAGATGAATATTATCTGTTTTAAATATTTCACAATAAATAATCTCTACCGTAAAATTGGTTATTTGCACCAAGTTTTTTTTTTATTTATATTTTGCATTTTCGAATCACTTACAAAAGTCTGACAATCATGAAATTAATATCTCTTATCTATTTATTTTATTTATTTACTATTATAATTTTTTTTTTTTACAGAGGAGCTTATTAAGAAAAGTTCACGATGCTTGTAATCCATCTCACAGAACAAATATTTGGTTAAATAGCATGTCGTAAACCGTAAGAAGTCATAAACGAAAACAGAAATTTTTTTCAAATTAAACCAAAATTGAGCTATAGTATTACATATATGTATCTTTTTCTTAACTGCACATAATTTATTTATTATATTACCATCAGAATTAGCAATGTATGTGTGTGCTTAGTAATAGATATTATTATATCTTCATTTTTATCATATTCTGTATCATTATGTTTTATTCTCATTATTATATTAGTTCGCTATTTGTAAATTTGCAGTTACTTAATTCTTAATTACAGTTAATTTTAAAACAGATACAAGGAATTTAAACCAACATTACGCAGAGATTTTAAGTAAAATAAATTTATGAAAAAAATTGGAAAAAATGTTTGTTATTATTTACAATTAATTTTAATAATTGGAATAGATACAAATCGAGACCAAAATGCAATTTGAATTAAATTAATAACTGACCTGAGTGTGTGGAAGGTTATAAATAGTTTGTTTATATGATAGTGATAGTGTAGATTAATCAAAAATTAAAAGTTTTAAAAATTAATGAAGTTTTGAAAAAAAAAAATAGGTAACTAAACATAAGCTTAGGTAAGCTTATTAATAATTAATATGATTCTTTATTAATTGACTTTTTCTTAGGGTGATTTAATGACGTGGGCAGAATAGCCTGCAAAATATTTTTAAATTTTAATGTATCTGGACATACGGAGTTGAGCTTTGGGGCTCCACTAAACCATCAAATTCCTCCAGAATCCAATCCTTACAGTCTAAAATCCTTAATGCTCCTTACTTTGTCACAAATCAAGTCATCCATCAGGACCTCAATTTTCATATGTTGCCGATTTGGCCAGATCCAGATACCGTTCCTTCTATAACAAACTTCTCAACCACCCAAATCCACTTGTTTCTAGCCTGGCTTCTCCTTGATTACCTAAGAATCCTCCTAGGCGTCTGAAAACAAGATGGCCTCAAGATCTTCTCCTCTAGAAATGTTATTGGAGTTCTATCAGTGGGTAGATTCTCCACATGTTTGTATCATATCACTATGTCACCTATAGCAAATTTACTTGTTGTATATATGTGCATACAATTGTAAATAACAATAAATAAATTATTAAAAAAAAAAAAAAATTTAATGTGAGGTGAGAATTTATAATTGAAGGTATGTTATATTATTAGTAATAATGTTGTTGTTATAATTGTTACAAATGAAGGTATAATAAGCTGTTAAATGTTTAGATTGTCCTTGAGGATGGCCAAATTGGCCGAAACGTTGGACTATTGATATAAAAGAGTATGAGAGTAAACAAGTAATACATTAAATTTATTTAATAAATAAATACCACTCTCAAGAAATTGAAAAAATTATATTTAAATTAATAGATAAATTCAAAAACACAGAAAAAAAATATGGACTCAAATAAAATATTAATAAATAATTTAAACATTTGCATACTAATGTCATATTATATTAGTACACATGATGTAATTAACATAAAATAATAGAAAGAGGAAACACAACCTAATTTGTTTGATGCTTATACGGGCAGGATTTTATTCGACAAATTTATTCCAAAATTAGCAAGAGCAGATGGATATCTAGACTAGAAGGAAAATAAAAAAAGAAATAATGAATAATAAAAAGAAATGAATAGTGGAATATTGTAATATTAAGACGGAGACAGCCGGACACAGAAGGCTTATTTGAATAAAATAGTTAGCAAGGAGACGAAAGAACAGGACCACACGCGCGAGGTCACGGCACATGTAATGTCCATCTCGAATAGGTTTTTATCCAGTTAATCCTTAAAAGATAATTATTAATCCTTGATCCTTAAGAATCTATATTATATTATAAAGGCTATTTAAAAAATGGTAATTTTAATACAGTATTAGCAATTATATATTTTTAGTCATGCCAAATATCAACAGATCGTTACTACAGTTATCTCACCCCAATTTTTTATTACTTTAATGAAAACTATGTATAATTAATAGTCAAAATTGATGAGTCTGCCAAGTATAGGTAGGGCGAATAAAAAATGGCCGCTGTTTAAAACCATAAAAAACATTAATTTTTCATTTGGTGCTCTATATCTTAAAAACTACCAACAACACTATAAAATCTAAGAGCACATTATCTGAAGAAGAGTAAATTTGCTGAAATAACCTTGAAAGAGCTATTTACATCCAATAGTTCTCGAGATACAGCTTTTTAAAAAGCAAAATTTCTTAAAAATCTAATGAAAAATTAGTAGTTAGTTAATCTATTTTGAGAAATCTATATCTCAGGAACTATGTGACGTACAGATGTCCATTAGCACTCAAATTAAAGAAAATTTAACTTACTATTAATTATTTTATGACATTTATCTTCGTAGGGATAGAAACCCTAGTTTTTATGATATTCACATATGAATATAAATTTGGCAAATCAAAATTTGTCCGATTTAGATGCAACCTAGAGATTAGATTAGATGAAAACTATTACTCCTACGAAGATAAACATTATAAACTACTGTATAGCTCATTAAACTATCTTTAATTTGAGTGCTAATAGTACGTCAAATGGTTTTTGAGATATAGATTTTTCAAAATAAATTCACTAACTACCGATCTTTCAGTACATCCCTTACACCAATTCTATAAAATGTTGCTTTGCAACCGCACTGTTCACCCGATTGCTTTGGACAGCCCTGATGAAGCTCTGCAAAGTGGGGCGAAACGTCGGAAAATAAATAGTTGTAAACTATTTTTGTTTCTCCTTTGACCGCAACCCTGACCATCTTCCTATACAGGAAAATAAATAGTTGTAAACTATTTTTGTTTCTCCTTTGACCGCAACCCTGACCATGTTCCTAAAATTTTTAATTTTAACTAATTAAGTGTGGCCACATTGTTTTTTAGCCAATACTTGTTACTGTAATTTTTTTTTTAATTATTTATTTATTGTAATTTACAACTGTACAAAATAATACAATAGGTAAATATGTAGTATGTTTCATATACTCTTGAAAATCTTGGGAA
>NW_027109364.1:160001-161237 GCF_000696795.3 Halyomorpha halys
TTAAATCGAAAAAAAATGCCTTCTTTTACCGTGGTGAAACGAAATAACATTTAACATGGTAAAACATTTAACATTTAACACAACATCATGAATACCCCTAGTATAAGCATTATTCATCAGTTACTCCGAGTGTAAATTTAATTATAGATGTGGCCATAAATCGTATTAATCCCTTTATATCTTGTCAATCTTTATTTGCTCTGATAAGAATCCTCAGAAAGAATTTCAATTTTATTTAATTAATCCGGAAGCCACGCCCATTCCCGAAGGAGGCGGGGCTTAAAGTTTACAGAGTCCCATGAATTATTTTAATTCCGAGCGGAAGTAAAAGGAGTTAGGAGGTGGAAGATAGGGAGATATATTATCCCCAGGGTTAATTTCATTAAGGTTAACTAGTCAAGGGGTAGTCGAAATAAGAACTCCTCTCGGACACCAGGGGGCGCTAGGGGATAAAAGGTAGGAATTTCTTAATAGCCAGAGTCAACTGTTTTTAATTAAAAAGCCCCATCTGATAATTAGTCTTATTAACGCGAGGGGTTGAGGGGGGCCTCCCTAATATATCAGGGGGTCCTAAACAGGAGGGATGGCCATGTTAGGGGATTAACAGGATCTGTTAGGGAATTTGGGGAAAAAAACAAAAAAAAACACGCAATTATAAAATAACTTTAGTTCCATTTAACTGTTATTTATTTGTCCATAAAAAGAATTAAGAATCCGCTTAAAACAGAGTTGGGTAAACTCTATATATACGTAAACAATATTTTTATGTTTTAATGAGGTGTAGATAGTTGACCGTAAATTAATGATTGGAGAAGTTTGTCGGGGGGTGCGGTCAGCAAAGAACAACGTAAATAAACAAAACCATATTTATTTATTTTATGCCGACGTTTCGACCTGAGTTTCAGGTCTTCATCAGGTAATTATTATATTGTAATTATATTTCATCTGTCACTGTTTTCACTTTACTACCATACAATTCCACAAATATCAATCAATTAAAATTTTGTACTATTCAATTATCAGTTATCAATTTTTTATCATTTATGATGTAATTCAATATTTTGTATAATTCTAAATTTGTTTGTAGACCATTCCTTTTCAATTGTATGTTACTCTAAATGTAGTTGTTATCTCTTTTGTTATATAGCCCTGATGAAGACCTGAAACTCAGGTCGAAACGTCGGCATAAAATAAATAAATATGGTTTTGTTTATTTATGTTGTTCTTTGCTGACCG
>NW_027109364.1:163038-164080 GCF_000696795.3 Halyomorpha halys
ATTCATTAATGCTGGCTAATTGCCTTTGTCCCAATAATTTCTTCTATTAAATTATTTCCTAAATTTAAAACATTTCATTAACCACTTTTATATTCATTAACAAACCCCAAACAGAACCTACACTCAACAGGTGTATTTTACTCTTAACTTTAATATTATTCTAAAAGGATCAATGCTAGGATAAATAAAGAATATTATTATTATATTTGCGGTCAGCACCCCCGATAATTTTTTTCACCTATCTATCTATGGTCAACTATTAACAAATCTAAGTAAAATCCTTCCACGCGATTTCGTAGATGGAAATTAATGGTATAAGATTTAGGATATAATTATATAATGAAATATATATTTGAACTTATAATTATATAATGAAATATATATTTTAAATAGCTCTTAATAGGGACTATTGTAGATAGAGCAATACGAGACTATAACTTGGAGGGTAGAAACTCCACGTTGATAATTGTGACTGATGTGGAGTCGTGACTAGACGGCGCTGCGACCTCTTAACGTCCCTCCTATAATAACAGGCGATTGATAGCTTCTTGTTAAGAGGATATCTAGTGCTTTGGCTTAGGATGGATTGTATCCCAACTGCATCCAATATCGAGGTATATGAGTTTGATCAGGTTGCAATAGCACTAAGAGAAATCGCATAATTATGAAATATTTAGCAACAATGGGGCTTTCATTTAAATGGATAATCTGCAATTTTCTACCAATTATTCCAGAAGGAGAAATACAATAACTAAGATTTCATCAGGACAGGTATTCAGTTAATATTCTAGTTTTCCCACTAAGGCATGATATTCTACAGGACCAGCCATATTTATTTATGATGATCGAGGAGTGGGGTGAGTAATAACATACAGATAAGTAGCACTTACCAGGGGTATTCATGATCTATGTTAAAGCGTGTTAAATGGAAAAACTCGTGTTAAATCGAAAAAAATTGCCTTCTTTTGCCGTGGTAAAACGAAATAACATTTAACATGGCTGAGAGTCTGTTACTTGGTCAGTTAAATCGAGAATGACGTCA
>NW_027109364.1:165204-168101 GCF_000696795.3 Halyomorpha halys
TTTCTCTTTTGACCGCAACCCTGACCATCTCCCTATATATCAATTTTTACGGTCAATTATACATACATATATATTATCATTATTAATTTTATTTTTACTTATTCTTTCAAGACTTCATTTTCTAGCTTTTATTGTTTTAAATTTTGTTTTTTTGGTTTTATATGCGTTTCCTGTAATTTTTTAACCGTAAATTTTACGTAATTGTTTATTTTTTACGTTTCGCCCCACTTTACAGGGCTTCAACAGGGCTAAATTAAAAAAAACATTTTTCTCTCTGGTAAAAGCCTCAATGCTCCTTATTTTGTCACAAATAAAACCATACATAAAGACCTTAATGTTCCCTATGTAGCCCGATCTAACCAGATACCACTTCTTCTATCATACACTCCCTAACCACTCAAACCCCCTAGTTTCTAACCTAGCATTCTATTCCATTCCTGACAATCCTCCGAGGCGCCTGAAAAGAAGATGGCCACGAGACCTGGTAATGTAAAATGTCAGTTTATAGTTTCTCGACACTCCATTTTAACATAATAAAGATATTGAAAATTAAAAAAAATTCTCTATTTATATATTTTTAATTATTACTTACATATTTTATTATGTTATAATGGTTGACTCACGGTTACAGTAACAGAAAAATAACTGTCACAGAAGTATTCGAACTTGGGTCCTTGGAGTTAGTAGACACGCGCCTTACCCCGGGGCTACCGCACTCAAAAATAAATGCTATAGCACAAATAAATAAGTTTTTTTTATTTGATTTTGGAACAATAACAATTAAAAGTTTCAAATAATTGTAAATAGATTGAGAGAGAAATAATATTTAACATAAATATTATTGGAATTTTTAAAATATTTGTTAAGCTACATAAGGATATTAGTATTATTTATTATTATATTTCATTTTATTATATCCTTAAGATTTATTAATTACTAGAATATTTTTTATGTTTTATTTATTTTTCTTCTGTATTTGATAATTCTGATTTATTTTAAATCTTATAAATATTTATATTAACAGTAATTATATATTTTTAAAATTATTTTTAGTTTACTTTTATTAGAAGTTAGTCAACTTATGATTTTTATTATGATATATAGTTTTATTTTATTTGTTCTATTTTTATGTTATACATTCAGTTAATTATTGTTGTTTAGTTTTTATCTAATTAAATTCATAATCATAATTATACTGATGATGGTTTATAATTTAATTTTTATATTATAATTTAAACGCTCTAGCCCGAACCAGATACCACTCCTTCCATTATAAACTCCCTAACCACTCGAACCCCCTAGTTTTTAACCTAGCATCCTCTTCCATTCCTGGCAATCCTCCGAGGCGCCTGAAAAGAAGGTGGCCACGAGACCTGCTAATGTAAAATGTCAGCTTATAGTTTCTCGACACTCCATTTTAACATAATAAAGATATTGAAAATAAAAAAAAAATTCTCTATTTATATATTTTTAATTATTACTTACATATTTTATTATGCTATAATGTTTGACGGTTACAGTAACAGAAAAATAACTATCTGTCACAAACGTAATCGAATCCGGGTCCTTGAAGTTTATTATCACAGTGCCTTAACACTGAGCCACCCCACTCCTAAATATATGTACATGGTGAAGCGAAACGGATTAGTAATAAGGTGATGGAGTGAGATGAGAGATGGAAAGACTAATGACGGAGTGGGAAGACTATACCATTAACGAAAATACCTCCTTCCATTGATAAAAAGCTCCTAGTTACCCTCCAGCCCGTTTATTCCATTCTTATTCCAGGATGAATAGAATCGTGTCCAGCATTATTGCGGGCTATGGGATGAGAGCTGTTATTCACCTTGGTAGCACGTACGTTATCATTTTAACCTATAATCTGTTTACTCTTATCTTTTTTTATATATTTTTACATCTTATCGTGTTATACAGAGAAACTCCAAAATCCAAGATTGTACTATTGGACTGTATGGTGTTAAATAGATTTAGCCATATTTGGACTGAAGGATTGTTTATTTTGAATTTTAGAAAAAGATTTATTGGACTTTTTTTTATGTGAGGGGTGGGCGCTGATTTAAACGCTGTAATAATTCAAACGGAATCAATCCTTCTGAATTTTAAATGATTTTTTATTATTCCTGTTTTCGGACCCTTCAAAATAAATAAAAAATTAATTTTTAATTACAGACGCATATCTGTTTTGGGCCAAATCTGCAACGAATGGGATGTAAAGTTCTTTGTGAATAAGTTTATTTGTAACGTATAAAAAAAAAAAAATTAAACAACAATATTTAACAGGATATGTAAAAGAAAAAAAAACAGATAAAACAAAATTATAAATCCTAGCATGACTATCTTTTAATGAAATAAATGAAAAAGAATTAAACAGAAATGAACTAAAAATAATTAACAAAAATGAACAATTATTATTTATTTTATATACACATTTACAAGTTTAAAAGAAAATCAAAAATATCTAAGGTAGAAAAATAATTAAAAAATAAAAAAGTGAGAAATAAATAAAAAGGCAAAAAAAAAAATTAATCCTCTAAAAATTCATAAATTTTTAAATTATATTCTAATAATAATAAAATAAAAGCAAAAAAAATGAAAACTCCTAATAATATTTATGTTAAATTGTGTCTATCTTTGTGTTTGAAGCTTTTATTTGTTATTCTTCAGGAATTGGATGGACAGTAGATGACGAATGATACGGGATTTGAAGGTTGGAAGGGTATTAGAGCAACAAATTAAGGAATGTATAAACAAAAGAAAAAATACATTTGATGAACAATTGAAATATTGTATGTATAGGAAGATGGTCAGGGTTGCGGTCAAAGGAGAAGCAAAAATAGTTTACAACTATTTATTTTCCGACGTTTCGCCCCACTTTG
>NW_027109364.1:168381-170590 GCF_000696795.3 Halyomorpha halys
AAAAAATTTTACTCTTGCCATTGTTACTTATTTTTATTCTTATCATTGTATATTATCTTTGTATTTTTATTCTTATCATTGTATCATTTTGTATCTTTTTAGCACTGATGAAGTGGGGCGAAACGTCGGAAAATAAATAGTTGTAAACTATTTTTGTTTCTCCTTTGACCGCAACCCTGACCATCTTCCTATACAGGAAAATAAATAGTTGTAAACTATTTTTGTTTCTCCTTTGACTGCAACCCTGACCATCTTCCTATACATCAATTTTTACAGTCAACTATATATACATATATGAAATATTGTATGTTTCTCTAAATGTTGTTGTTATCTCTTTTGTTCTATAGCCCTGATGAAGACCTGAAGCTCAGGTCGAAACGTCGGCATAAAATAAATAAATATGATTTTGTTTATTTATGTTGTCTTTGCTGACCGCACTCCCCGACAAACTGCTCTATTCATTAATCTACGGTCAACTATCTACACCTCAAATTAACTTATAGATCTTATAATGGAGATATAGTATATTATTTTTTTTTTATTCTCAAACTAGATCTGTTTTATCCTTAGTTATTTATTGTTCATGAAGTTTTTTAATTTTTTCCTCTTTGGCATTAAGTGAAGGATACTAGGTGGCCGCTCATCAGGTGCACGAATTACAAAATTAGAAGAAGAGACATGAAACGGACTCACGAAACCTTGAAAGAAACGTCTTGAGGAAAAAGAGAACAAAAAAAGTAGAGAAGAAATGGAAGTGAATGTGGCCATCGCATTTCTTCTCCAACGAAATTGAGAAACGTTTAAGTTAACTCGCTTTTCCGGAAGTTTTCTCATCTGTTCACGCGATAGGCCCTTCGAGTTATGGTCGGCCCGGAAGCCCCGTCATGCGATGGCCATAAAGTGGGTTCCACCCCCTTCATTCCGAGCTAATATCTTTTCCATTCTTGCCTGGGGAGTTATAACGCGAGAATATACAGTGTTCGGTTAGTCCTGACTTTGCACACGAGAAGGGTGCGAACAATCATCCTCATAATATTTTCGAGTACTTAATAACTGGTAATTGTGTTGCCTTTGTATTATTGTTGCGATGAAGCTGTGCGGTACAAAATGATGGATGGGGAATGCGTGTGCGCTATAAGCTTTCACACTCTCCACAAATTTTTAATCACTTTTTCATTCCCAGTAATGGATTGTAAGTTCGATTCTTTTGACTGAACTGCTTACCTAATAGTACAAGACATGTCTAAATATTTTAAGAAGAGAAAGGCTGTATAGAAAAATAATAAGAAAATTAAGAAAAATAATAAAGGTATATGAAAATCATTCATAACCATGACAAAAGGCTCATCTCTGATAGCTTCTATATCCAATTAGAACCTTCTTCCGTCAATTTAAAAACCGACAAGAGCAACTTATCATTAACATATTCACAAATGGTTAATTTTTTTAAAAAGTAATTTTCACATTTTTTTTTTTTTTTTATTAATTCATTTTATTTTTTCCCTATATTTAAATTATATTCGTCCCCCTCTTATATTACGTTTCCTCTTTTTAACTGTTGTTAAATAGCCATGACACTGTCATCTTCCGGTACTTCGTATATATTTTTAACTCTTCCTATAACCATTTGTCGTCACCCTCTCACACGTTTTCTTCCTCTAAATTTTTCTACTTTTTATTTTTTATTTTCACCCTCTCGTAACGTTTTCTTTATAAAAAAACACTTAGTCATTCTTGTAACGGCTTTTTTAATGCAGAGTTTGGGCGTCATTAGCGCAGTATCCATTAGGCGTTTGATTTTCCAGCGAACAGGTTCGTTTTTATTCTTTTTTATGTTTTCTTTCCCCTTTCTTCATTTTACTCTTACCCCTTTTTTTCTCCACTTTTCTCCATTTTCCTTACCTGCGTTATAAGTTTTGTTCACTATATTATTATTGGTGTTTTCAGAATTTTTTTTTCTATTCATTTCTTGGTATACTTTACTTATATTTTGCCTCTTTATCAACTATTATTGTTACATATATTTTCTTCCTTTCAATTTTCATTTTCTTTTCATATTTCAATTTTCAATTATTAGTAACTAATATGTTCATACTTCTTTGCATTATATAACTTCATTTTTATTTCATTTCCCTTATTATGTTATTTTACCCACTTTTTTAATTACCTATGTATACATTTTATTTCCCGCTTCTCTCATCACTTCATT
>NW_027109364.1:171930-179354 GCF_000696795.3 Halyomorpha halys
AAAAAAAATAAAATTAAAAAAAATAAATAAAAAACATAAAAATCGAAGAGGAGTTATAATTTATAAAGAAGGCGATGTGCTTTTAAAAATTCAAACACCAATCAATCAATAACAATAAACATGAGTAGAAGTTTGTAAGATATTTGCTAAAATAAATTGATTTATAACTGTTCAGACAATATTTTATATGCAAAATTTATTTTTATATGTAAATATGATAAATACTACCACCCTACGAAGATACGTGTCATATACTACTTTATAGTAAGTTAAATTACCTTCATTTTGAGTGCTGAAAGATATATTCACGTCTTATAAATCCTGTGACATATTTTGTTAAGAAATCAAACATTTTATGCGAACAACTATAGAAATTAACATTTTGTGAATTTATTTCGTCAAATATCATAAAAAATATTACTCCAACGAAGATAAAGGGACTAGCTTTAATTTGAGTGCTAATAGACAACTATATATCGCATAGCTCCTGAGATATAGATTTCTAAAATAAATTAACTAACTACTGATTTTTAAGTGAATTTTTTATGAAATGTTGATTTTTAAAAAGCTATATCTCAAGAACTAGTAGACGTAAATAGCTCTATTACGGCTCATATTTTAGTAAATTTACTCTACTTTAAATGGTGTTCTCTTAAGTTTTCTAGTGTTGTTGGTAGTTTTAAAGATATAGAGCTCCGAATGTAAAATTAATTTTGTTTAAGGTTTTTAAATATTTTATTCCCCCTACCTATATTTGGCAGACTCATCAATTTATACAATTTATACTAATAATTATACATAGTTTTCATTAAAATAATAAAAACTTAGGGTGAAATAACTGACTTTTTTCTCCTCTTGGGCTCTTGTACTAGGAGCAGTATTAACGATAATACATCGAATTTTGGAATGTTACCATAGTAATTATCTTATCACTTCATCTAGATATATAAAAGATGATCATTAAATCTATAAACATCCTCAAATATAGGAATAGTGAAGTTTTGCCGGGTCAGCTAGTAACTTTATATTTTATTTTTTTTAATCCTGTTATTTTACCTACATAAAATTTTGATTACCTATTTTTTCATTAATTTATTTTAAATAATTTTGTAGAAATATATACAAAATAGATTTTCATATACATTTACTATTTTTTCTTAATTTTATTATTATTTTTTCATACAGCCTTTCTCTTCTAAGTTGTTGTTGTTGTCTGGGGCTTTTGGGCGTAAAACCCTGAGGTCATCAACGCCCATGTTTCGTGCTTTATATTCTATTTCTATAATTCTATTTCACTTTAAATAATTTCGAGAAAAAAAAATTTAAATAATTACTTCTGTTGGTATTTTTTATTACGTATAACAGATTTTCTGGTTTAAATCTTATTCAAAAGTCCATTCTTTTTTAAGAAAACTAAGACCATTTCCACGTTCTTCTGGTCATCATTCAGAGCATCCGATACACTCGGTCTTACTCCCAATCTACTCAAGTTCATGGAATAGAAATAGCATTCTTCAAATATGTGACTGTTGCAGTATTGACACTTTGGCGGTGGCTGCTTACTGATCAGATATCTATGAGTTAAACTCGTATGACTTATTCTCAATCTAGCAATAGCTACCTCCTCTCTGCGATTGGAACGGTTTGATGTAATATTTAGTTGTTCTATTCTAAGTATTTTAGACTATAAATATTACTATTTGAGTTTTTTTTTCTTTCTTTTTTTTACCATACGCTTCTTCCTAGTACATTTTAAATATGTTATTTTCTCTGTTAAGATTCGAAGTGGTATGTAAACGTTGAGTAGGTCAGAGATACTATACAATCCTCCAGAGCTCTCTAAGAATTCAGACATAACTCACGCTTTATTATTTTTATTTTTTATTTATCTTTATTTTTATTTTATTTTTTATCATATATGCGATACAACACGAGGAGGCCCCTCACCTCCGGACTCAAAATAGCTCCTGAATGGATAACACATATGCAAAATTAAATATAACAGGTAACCTTAAAATACCAAAGGTAGTAAAAGGTAAGACACAACACGAATTACTTTTCTTTCTTGCACAGTAATGCACTACTAATTCACATTTTATTTCTGTTTTTAGAGGGATCGGAAAAAAAAAAAAAAAAAAATCTAAGTATTTTAGATTTGTATATATGCACTGTATTATCATATATTTGTAATCGTAACTATATATCAATAAAGAGGATTTGAAAATAAATATAAAAAAAATTCTAAGTATTTTAGACTATAAATATTACTATTTGAGTTTTTTTTTCTTTCTTTTTTTTACCATACGCTTCTTCCTAGTACATTTTAAATATGTTATTTTCTCTGTTAAGATTCGAAGTGGTATGTAAACGTTGAGTAGGTCAGAGATACTATACAATCCTCCAGAGCTCTCTAAGAATTCAGACATAACTCACGCAACAATTTAGGCCAGAGCTCCATGACATATAAACCTAAGCTAATGCCAGTTAAGCAGTTAATAGCCTGTAATTTGCGACTCCCCCCCCCCTTCACTTCAAATTCCTCTCCCGTTTACTTTGTCTTCTTTCTTCACCTTTGCCCTACCTTTTTATTAAAATACCTCTTTGTTTGCTTTTTGCATGAGCCGACCATTTTTAATGAGTTCATCCTTACCTTAGAGAAATGACTAATTTGTAACGAAAAGAAAAAAAGGAAAGAAAAATTCCACAGACTTTTTTTTTTTGTGTTGTTTTGTTTTTTCTTTCACAGAAAATTGGGCATGCAACCAGTTTCTTTTCCGGGAAACGTTAATTGCTCTACTGCGGCGACAATTATAGCCGACTCTCTACCCCGGAGGACTTCTTCGGAAGGATCGTGATCTATTAGGACAATTAAACCGTTACGATTAACGGTAGCTAAAAAGAAACCTTCTCACACACTGCCCCTAAATGGTAGGTCGGCGATCGTTGTGAAATTTATAACCAAAACTAAAACAGTCGTTAAAGCAACAAAGAGAATGATTTATATTTTATAAAAAATAAATAAAACATTCTCGATCGTTACAGAACAGGATATTTCTATATTATCCACTCTTTCAGTACTTTCTTTTATTAATTTCCCAAATTTTTATAATAGGAGTATTCATGATCTTTGGTTTAACGTGTTAAGTGGAAAAACTCATGTTAAATCGAAAATAATTGCCTTCTTTTACCGTGGTAAAACGAAATAACATTTAACATGGTAAAACATTTAACATTTAACACAACATCATGAATACCACAATTATTTCTTAAAATTATTTGTAAGGAAGAAGTGTTACTAGACCGACGATTGTACAAGGAGGTGATTTGATCAGAATCTCAGAAAAATGAGATTTTTCCCCTATTAAGTATCCAATTAATGAGGCAGGGTGGAACCCCGAACCCACAGGGTTGACTCAAGGCTACAGTAACAGAATAAATAATTACCAAATTATAAAGATGGTCAGGAATGCGTACCAAAATGCTTTACAACTATTTATTTCCCGACGTTTTCAAGTTAAAAATTATCGAGACTGCTGCACCTTTTACTCATCATCTTGATGGTAAGAGTGGTAATCCTCCCATACTCGTATTAGGATAAATTTGAGAGGAGGGGAGGGACAACCCAATCATCGTCAAAATCATTTGAATTATCAAACGTAGAAACATCCCGTTGAACAAAATTTGAAAGATGTTGGAAAAGGGGTGCGGTCAACAAAGATACACAAATGAATAAAATTTATTTGTGTCGACGTTTCAGGCTTTCATCGGGACTAAAACAAACAAGACAAGATAACAACTATAATGAATAAGAGGAATTACAGAATAATTAGAAAATAAGAAAACAACTAACAATATAGATACAAAATAGTTTTGAAAGACATGTATAGGCTTTTTGAGATATAGATTTTTCAAAATAAATTCACTCATTACTAATCTTTCAGTACATTTTTATGAAATGTTGGTTTTTTAAAAAGCTATATCTCGAGAACTATTGATCGTAAATAGCTCTATTAGGGCTTATATTTTAACAAATTTACTCTACTTTAAATTACATTCTTTTAGATTTTCCGGTGTTGTTGATAGTTTTTTAGGATATAGAGCTCCGAATGAAAAATTAATTATTTTTAACGTTTTGAAACAGCCGTAATTTTTGATTCCCTCTACGTATACTTGGCAGACTCATCAGTTTCTACTAGTAATTATACATAGTTTTAATTGAAGTAATAAAAAATTGGGACGAGATAACTGCCTTTCTCTCCTCATGGGCTCTTGTACTAGGTGCAGTATTAACAATAATAAATCGAATTTCGGAATGTTATCATATTTATTATCTTATTACTACATATATATATAAAAGATGATCATTAAATCTATATACATTCTCAAATACGGCTAAGCTAGTAAATTTATATATTATTTCTTTAATTCTGTTATTTTACCTACGTAAATTTTTTATTACCCATTTTTTTCATTAATTTATTTGAAACAATTTTGTAGATATATTTACAAAATATATTTTCATATACATTTACTATTTTTTCTAAATTTTTATTATCATTTTACTATAAAGCCTTTCTCTTCTAAAAATACTTAGACTATATATGTCTTTCAATACGTTTTTATATCTGTTTGTTTGTCTTTGTTTAGTGGCGCCAAACTTCATTGGTCATCAACGCCATTTATATTTTATTTAATTTAGCTTATATTCGTTTAAATTTATTTATTTTTTAATTTGATTTTTTTTTTCTTCCGTTCAATGTTATATTTTTGTCAGTAATTGTTGTGATTTTAGAAACTGAAACACTAATTCTACTGCCTTATCATCGTCTCCGAGAGTTTTTGAAATATCTGGGTTTAGTCCTAAGCTACTGAGGTGTGGTGTAAAATATGGGCATCGTTGGAAAGCATGGCTTATTGTTAAATTGATATTGCAATACTGGCAGTTCGGAGGCGTTCCTTTTGAGATAAGATAGGAGTGGGTGAGCCTCGTGTGACCTATTCTCAGCCTAGTCAGTACAACTTCCTCTCTACGGCATTAGCGACAGGAGGTACCCCAGGGCTTGACATCCTTTTTAATAATTTTTAATTTACTCATTGGGCTTTCATTCCACAAAGATTGCCATTTATCTTCGATTTCCTTTCCAAGAGGTTTGTTCATTTCTGACGGAGTTAAAATTGCTCTACTCCGTCCCGGAAGCATGAGTGCTTCTCTTGCGGCGTTATCGGCTAGTTCATTACCTACATGGCTAGGAACCCATATAAATGTAACTGACAAACCCATATTGTGCAAAGTATTTAAGTAAAAATGGATACAGTGGTGGTAAAAATGGTATTTATATAAAAATGGACTTTTTTATATCTATAATGTTAGTTGTTATCTTATTTTCTAATCATTAATAAGTAACTATTTTTGTTTTCTTGTTACCGTACCTATGACCATCTTCTCTATAATATGAATAAATATGGTGAAATATGAATATTTAATAATTATTTCATTTTAATTATATTATTTCAATTTCTTGAGACAAGGTAATTATTTATTAAATAAATCAAAAATTTTGTATCCTTTTTTGTCTCAACACTTTTTATTTTTCACCAGTCCAACGTTTCGGCCATTTTAGCCATCCTCAAGGACATCTTCAATTATAATTTCTTCCTCACATTAATTTAAAGTAACTTTTGCAGGCTATTCTGCCCGGGTCATTTCCTTTATTTTAAGTTAAAAGCCTATTTAAAAATTAAAATCATTAATATTTAATTCTTCTTATATAAGATTATCCACAACAAATTCACTACCATATAACAAACCCTTAAATATTAATGGTTTTAATTTTTAAAAAATAGGCTTTTAACTTATAATAAAGGAAATGACCCGGGCAGAATAGCCTGCAAAAGTTACTTTAAATTAACGTGAGGAAGAAATTATAATTGAAGATGTCCTTGAGGATGGCTAAAATGGCCGAAACGTTGGACTGGTGAAAAATAAAAAGTGTTGAGACAAAAAAGGATACTAAATTTTTTGATTTATTTAATAAATTATTTCATATTAAAAAAGGAAAAAAAAACAAAAAACTGGCACTAATAAATAATTTTAACTTGTGTTCTTGACTGGCCGCACTCCTGATCCTCTCTCCATATATAGAATGATTTTTTATTTTTTTTTTTTTAATAATTTATTTATTGCTAATTACAACTGTATAAAAATATATACAAGAAAATTTGCTGTAGGTGACATAGTTACATGATACAAACATGTAGAGAATCTACCCATTGATAGAACTCCAATAATATTTCTAGAGGAGATCTCGAGGCCATCATCTTTTCAGACGCCTAGGAGGATTATTAGGCAGAAGCCAGGTTAGAAACAAGTGGATTTGGATGGTTTGAACGATTTTAATTTCTTCTTTTTAATCTCGCCCTCTTACTATAAATCCGAATAAACTAGTTTGACGGACAGTTAGCTGAACCACACTAAATACCCTTCGAAGGTTTATAAACTCAGAAACCTGAGTTAAGGGTAAGTTATACGATAAACAAATGTTAAAGTAGGAATTACTATTGTATAGTGTGTGGAAATGGGCGTGTAAACAGGACGGATATATTTAGAGGCGAAGTGGCGATGTGTATAGAGGGAGTGATATATGGGGGTCCGCTTGCCACGAGATCGGACTGTACACTGTAGCCGTGTGTGGCCCAAGCTCAAGTAAGCAGGACAACATGTGACAACTCTTAGATCTTTCTTTCTTTTCTGTCCGCTCCATTGTTTGTATCCATCTTTCAGTCTTCGCTTTTTATTTTTACACTTTTTTTTCTCTCCCTTCTCCCCCTCCTTCGTAAGTCTACTTTTAACTTACGCCCTGCTAAACCCAATCAAATTTTATTACGCCTTGGTTAGAGAATTCGCCATTATTTTACAAGTTCAAAGGTGCCGCTTTTCGTCAGACGTTAATTTTATTTTTTTCGAAGCTTATTGTCTCCATGTCCCTATTTTTTTTTTTTTTAAATAATTTCTTTATTGTTATTTACAACTGTATAAAAATATAGAACAATAATAGTAATAATAATACACATTTTAAAGACAAAAAAAAAAGATTATTTTTATAATTAGCTATATAAATTCTCATTTTATAGTGCTAAATGAAAAGTAGATTTTTTTATTTAAATTTACATGATTTTTAATGAGATGTAGATAGTTGACCGTAGATTAATGCTTGAAGAAGTTTGTCGGGGGGTGCGGTCAGCATAAATATATATATATTTATATTTTTAGTATAGGTATATAAGTTAATACTCACAATGTAATTCAGATATAAGCCACTCACTATTTTTCATTGTTTGTCATAATGTTCAATTTGTAGATTCAATTTAAATAATTAAATTTTTTCAATTTTTAGACACTACTTACATATCTTCTTACCTAAATG
>NW_027109364.1:179535-183980 GCF_000696795.3 Halyomorpha halys
CCCTGATGAAGACCTGAAACTCAGGTCGAAACGTCGGCATAAAATAAATAAATATGGTTTTGTTTATTTATGTTGTTCTTTGCTGACCGCACCCCCCCGACAAACTTCTTCAAGCATTACATGATTTTTATTTATTCTTTATAAGTCTGTTTCATCAAATATTTTATTTTGTTGAGGAATAGAGTAATCTAAACATGATATAAAGATTAATTCGCGCAAATTAAAATACAAACTATAAAGGGGTACTTTGTACTGTTGAATTATTTCTCTAACTAGTGAATTACGTTCTCATAAATTCAGTTCACTAGTTCCACAAATAATCTACCAATTCAAAGAAGCAGTCTACAGTTTATTTCCCCACTTTACAGATCTGTAGCTTTAAATTTAGATTTAAAACAATTGAACCTATCTAGGAAGTAGATAACTATTATTTAACAATATCTTCTATTTTTATTGTCTAATACAAATATCTTTGAATGCCAAAATGATGTAACTCCACTTTTTATGGAAAAAAAAAATAAAATTCACTAAATGTTGATTTCTAGTTGATCAGATAACATTTTTTATTTTTTTAAAAATATGTCCGCCAGGACTCAAAATATCACACGTATCTAAGTAGGGGTAGTAGTTTTTATGATATTCACATAAGCTGATAAATTTAACACAAAACATTTTGTCGGAACAGCTATAAATCAATATATTTTAGCAAATATCATAAAAACTATTACTCCTACGAAAATAAACGTAATAAACTATTTTATAGTACATTAAACTAGCTTTTATTTGAGTGCTAATAGACATCTGTACGTCGAATTGTTTAAGAGATTATAAGATATTTTCCAAAATAAATTCAGAAAACTTTAATTTCTAGTCGTTCGGACAATAAGTTTGAGATTTGAACAACTTTATTTCAGAAACTATAGAACGTACAGATATCTGTAAACACTCAAATTAAAGCTAGTTCAATTTGCTATAAAATAGTTTATAACGTTTATCTTTGTAGGAGTAGTACTTTTTATGATAAAATAAATTCACAAACTGTTAATTTCTAGTTGTTCGTATAAAATGTTTGATTTTTGAAACATTATATTTTCAGACCCATGAGACGCACATATGTCTGCCAGCACTCAAAATAAAGAATATAGAAGTTACTATAAAGTAGTTTATTACACTTATCTTCGTTGGGGTAGTAGTTTTTATGATATTCACATATGAATATAAATTTGGCAAATGAAAATGTGTCTGAACAGCTATAAATCAATATATTTTAGCAAATATCATAAAAACTATTACTCCTACGAAGATAAACGTAATAAACTAGTTTATAGTATATTAAACTAGCTTTTATTTGAGTGCTAATAGACATCTGTACGTCGAATGGTTTAAGACATAGAGATTTTTTAACATAAATTCACAAGCTACTGATTTTTCACTGCATTTTTTATGAAATGTTACTCGTTAAAAATTTATATGTCTCCATAAACATATGGAGCTTCGAATGAAAAACTAATTTTTTTAAGTTTTTGAAACATAGGCCCTTTTTTTTATATTCCTCCTACCTATACTTGGCAGACTCATCAATGTTGACTAGTAATTACATGAAGTTTTCATTAAAATAATCAAATATTTAGGTAAAATAACTGCATTTTTCTTCTCTTGGGCTTCTATACTAACAGGGAGGCACAGTGAAGGACATTATGTAAATAATGTGATTGTAAATTAAAAAAAAAAAATTATATCCATATAAATGACAATATTTCATAATAAAAAGTAAAATAATTGACAAATATGAGGTAATTATAGATTATAAGATTTTTAATTGTATACATATAGCTTATAGAAAATGTTTTATGATAATATTAAATTAATTCTCATAACTATTTAATTACAAATTAATAACTCATTGTAAATAATTATGCAGTAAACTACGAAACGTTGTAAATTATATAGAATAATAATATGTTCTAATTGGAAGTTATTTACCTCAGGATATTATCAAAATAGCGAAGAAAAATTTTCAACTCAAAGTTTAGCAAGAATTAGCAAAAATTAGTTGTTAATTTCAACTATAGCTAATTTTTGCCTAACTTGAAACTAATAGCTAAAATTGTCATGGATACGATATTTATCAATGGTCATTCATGAATATGGGTCGTATCTACGACATTATTTACTATTCGTTTCAACTATAGCTAATTTTTGCCCGACTTGAAACTAATAGCTAAAATTTCCATGGATACGATATTTATTTATCAAGGGTCATTCATGAATAAGCGTCGTATCCATGGCAATTTTAACTATTAATTTCAACTATAGCTAATTTGTGCCCAACTTGAAACTAAAAGCTAAAATTGCCATGGATACGATATTTATTTATCAATGGTTCATTCATGAATAAGGGTCGTATCCATGGCAATTTTAGCTATTAGTTTCAACTATAGCTAATTATTGCCCAACTTGAAACTAATAGCTAATATTGCCATGGATACGATATTTATCAATGGTTCATTCATGAATAAGCCTCGTATCTACGACATTATTTATTATTAATTTCAACTATAGCTAATTTTTGCCCAACTTGAAACTAATAGCTAAAGTTGCCATGGATACGATATTTATCAATGGTTCATTCATGAATAAGCGTCGTATTAATTTCAACTATAACTAATTTTTCCCCATCTCTGACAGAGTGTCAGAACAGTGTGATAAGTGAAAGTTATGTTACGGGCGTACCAAGCAATGTTTTTTTTTTTTTTAGTTCGTTCACTTAGACTGATAATAAATAATAATAATAATAATAATAAAAAAGAAATACTGTTTAACTAATTCCATCATCATTATCTGAGTAATTAATTCATCTCCCAATTACTTAATGGCCCTTTAGAGCAGAGATGAAATTTATAGGGCCGTAAAGCTCTTAGCTCCGTCGCGTGATTTGACCATATTAAGGAGGCACTGTCTTGAGAGCTTGCCCTCTGCTGCCATCTATTATGCATATCTCAAACCCCACTCTTCAATAATGTATTCCTTCATTTGTGGTTTGGCTAAATCAATGCTCATTGCAAAGTGCTCTTGGCTCCTAATCACTTTGCGCTTTGGTCATTACAGATTTATCAAGCGGCATTGATGAAGTCATTATCAATGACGTGGTGACTGTAATCGGATTGTCGAAAGTCTATTAGTCATTTGTAGATGAAAGATATATGTCAATGCAAAAATACAACGATGTATAATACAAGTATGGATGTATAGTACAATACAAGAGCCCAGTAAAAAAAATTAGCCATTTCATCCCAAATTTTGACTACTTTAATAAAAACTAAGTATAGTTACTAGTTACAATTGTTGAGTTTACCAAGTATAGTAGGGGGGAAACAAAATGGCGGCTGTTTAAAAATTCCCATTCGGAGCTCTATATCCTTAAAACTACCTACAAGACTAGAAAACCTAAGAGAACATCATTTAATGTAGAGTAAATTTGCTAATTTTTTATTACTTTTAATAAAAACTATTTATAATTACTATTAGAAATTGATGAGTCTGCCAAGTATTTAAGGAGAATAAAAAATGGTGGCTGTTTCAAAACGTTAACAAAAATATATTTTTCGTTCGGAGCTCTATATCTTTAAAACTACCCACAATCTTAGAAAACATAAAAGAACATTATTTAAAGTAGGGTAAATTTGCTAAAACATGAGCCCTAATAGATCTATTTACGTTCAATAGTTCTCGAGATATAGCTTTTTAAAAAGCAACATTTCATAAAAAATACACTGAAAAATCAGAAGTCAGTGAATTTATTTTGAGTTCTATATCTCATGAATTATTTTCCGTACAGATGTTTAATAACACTCAAATTAAAGCTAGTTAAATGTACTATAAAGTAGTTTATTACATTTATCTTCGTAGGAGTAATAGTTTGCATGATATTTGCTAAAATAAATTGATTTATAGTTGTTCGGGCAAAATTCCATGTCCAATATTTATATTCATAAGTGAATATCATAAAAACTACTACCCCTACGAAGATACGTGACATTAACTACTTTATAGTAAGTTAAATTTCCTTTATTTTGAGTGTTGGCAGACATATGTGCGTCTTATGGGTCAAGAAATATATTGTTTCAAAAATCAAACATTTTATACGAACAACTAAAAATTAAAAGTTTGTGAACTTATTTTGTCAAATATCATAAAAACTACTACTCCTACAAAGATAAACGTTATAAACTATTTTATAGTAAATTGAACTAGCTTTAATTTGAGTGCTTACAGATATCTGTACGTTCTATAGTTTCTGAAATACAGTTGTTCAGATCTCAAACCTATTGTCCGAACGACTAGAGATTAAAGTTTTCTGAATTTATTTTGGAAAATACCTTAAAAAGTACTACTCATATGAAGATAAGCATTATTAACTACCTTTATAGTACATTAAACCAGCT
>NW_027109364.1:184625-185194 GCF_000696795.3 Halyomorpha halys
AAAGTTAAGTTTTCTGAATTTATTTTGGAAAATACCTTAAAAACTACTACTCCTATGAAGATAAACATTATTAACTACCTTTATAGTACATTAAACCAGCTTTAATTTGAGTGTTAATAGATATTAATATGTCTCATTGTTCCTGAGATATAGATTTCCCACAATAAATTCACTAACTAATGATTTTTCAGTGCATTTTTATGAAATGTTGCTTTTTAAAAAGCTATATCTCGAGAACTATTTGACGTAAATAGCTCTATTAGGGCAATATTTCAGCAAATTTACTCTTCTTTAAATAATGTTCAATCAGGCTTTCTAGCGTTGATTTTTTTCTAGTTGTTTGGACGAAATTTCATGTGCAAATATAAAGAAAAATACTAACCTACGAAGATAAACGTTATAAACTACTTTATAGTAAATTAAATTAACTTTAATTTGATTGCTGTCATACATCTATATGTCCATAGTTTTTCATAAATCCAAATTTTGTCCGAACGACGTGAAAGTTAAGTTTTAAGTGTTAATAGATATTAGTATGTCTCATTGTTCCTGAGATATAGATTTCCCAC
>NW_027109364.1:186030-189099 GCF_000696795.3 Halyomorpha halys
ATAGCTCTATTAGGGCTCATATTTTAGCAAATTTACTCTACTTTAATGATGTTCTCTTAAGTTTTCCAGTGTTGTTGGTAGTTTTAAAGATATAGAGCTCCAAATGAAAAATTAATTTTTTTAACGTTTTGAAACAGCCGCCATTTTTTATTCCTTCCAACTATACTTGGCAGAATCATCAGTTATGACTAGTAATTATACGTAGTTCTCATTAAAGTAATCAAATATTGGCAATTGTTGGGCATGTAATTTCATTTGATAAAGAAGGTTGAGATGATTTTTTTTTTTTATTAGTAATAAAACTATTAATTTCGAACAAGATAATAAAAATATAATATATTAGTAAACTAATAAAATTATAAAATATAGAATTGGGAATTGATTTTTATATTTGATACGCTTGGTTAGTATTTCCACTCAGCTTATTTCTTCAAATAACTCTCTAAGAAGCTTATTCGGCTCTGAAGAGTTCTTTATGCTCAAAGGCGGTAGGCATTCAAATTTATAATCTAAACATTTTTTCTTAGTTAATTAGAAAGATAAGCCGAAACGTCTGGCGCAACTGTATTAGAAATTAGTTTTTGTAAAAAAAAAAAAAAATAAGATATGCGTGGCCCAATATATCTGAAATGAGACAAATCTTTAAAAAATGCGATTATGATGTAAATATTATAATATTATTGTAAACTAAGGTAAAATATAGTTGAAAGAGGTAAAATTGACAATTATATAGAGTTTGTCAAATCTTAATAATAATAAATAACACCCTACTTACGCCCTCAAGTTTTATACCAATTTTCTATTTTTTTATGTAGTTATTTCTATTGTTGTTCTTTTCGAGAAAAAAAAATTTAAGACCGAGTCAAAAATTATGAACAATTTTTTTTAAATATAATGCAATTTTTTTTGAGACAGATTTCTTTAGTAGTTATAAAAAAAAATCCATTTGTCCAAACAATTTTTTTATTATTTTAACCCTCCAACGTTCGGCAAAAATTAACACAAATGTATTGTAAATAAACGTAAATAAATAATTCTTCCATAACTTTATTTTAATTTATCTTCATTTATCCATTTAATATATAATGTGTTTTTGATATTATTAGATATTAATTATGATTATAGTGATTTATTCATATATAAGAGTAAATAAGGAGGTTATATTAATTTATAAAATTCGAAACTATAAAAATAATACAGTTGAGGTAGTTGTACTAATTTGATTTTTGTTTATATATAAAATTTTAAATTTCTAGTGAACGGTTATTATTTAAATTAAATTAATTGTATCAAATTTATGTTTTAAAAAACTCTTTGTTTCTTTTAAAAGTACTACGTTTCGGCCAATTCTGCCGTTCTCAAGGCCAATCTTAAATACTTTTTTATTTATTTTTATTTAGTAATTTATTTATTGTTATTTATAACTCTATACAAATATATACAACAAGTAAGTTTGCTGCAGGTGACATAGTGACATGATACAAACATGTAGAGAATCTACTCACTGATAGAACTCAAATAACATTTCTAGAGAAGAAGATCTCGAGGCCATCTTCTTTTCAGACGCCTAGGAGGATTATTAGCTAATGAAGGAGAAACCAGGTTAGAAACAAGTGGATTTGGGTGGTTGAGAAGTTTATCATGGAAGGAATGGTATCTGGTTCTGGCCAGATCGGCAACATATGAAACATTGAGGTCCTGTTGGATGAGTTGATTTGTGACAAAGTAAGGAGCATTAAGGATTTTACGAAGGATTGGATTCGGAAGGAATTAATCTTAAATACAAATTTACACTTACATCAGTAATTTAAAAACTTTTAGCAGGCTGTGTGCACATATTTAAAAAAAAAAACTGTCTTTTTTTGGAATGCTGTGATATGCCAGAGTTGTAACTATGTTTTATTTATTATTATTAATAAAGACATTCAAATATTGTAGTTTGATTATATTATACTAATTCATAATAAAGAAAAAATAAAAGAGAAGTTAATTTAAATAAATCTACTATGTCAGTTAGCGGATTAATTAATTTTATGTTTTGCGGAGTTTAGTAAAATAAAAACCAACTTTTTTTGGACCGTTCGGATTATTGGAGTATTTGGAGTACCCAAGTTCGGATTATTTGAGTGTTTTGAGTGCCCAAGTTCGAATTATTGGAGTGTTTTGAGTACCCAAGTTCGTATTACGGAGATTGCTGTGTACATCAATTGCTAAAATTTGAAAAAAAAAAAAATAAAAAATCTAGTTTATACATTTTTTTATAATTTAGAGCTGTAAAGTAAACCACGTTTTTGCTTTCTTTATCCTTCTTCGTGAACGAGATAATAAAGAAAAAAACATTTTCCTTCGATTTTCCTCGTCACATATTATTTTCCTCGGTATCCATTGACCCAGAACATTATACATGGAGTTGTGCAAGAGATCGAATCCGCCACAACCCTCGAAGGAGAATATGATTGCGACAGCGAATTCGATACTCGAAGGAAATGTCACAAGTGGCAATGTTTGTTCGCGAGGGACAAGAAACGACGTTATTAATCCACACTCAGAGCGTGACAGACGTTCTGTCATCGCAGCGACTGACATCGCACATGTCATGAAATAAATTTGAGTTCCTCACTTAATTAACTGAAAATAACTCATCCACTAACTGACATGATATATTTATTCAAATTAACTTCTCTCTCTTTTTTTTATTTTCTCAATATTATTTTATTTTATTTACTTATATTCATACACATAGTTTGATTTTCTTGATTCACATAGGTTCATTTTATTTATCCTTCCGTTTGTATATATTTTAAGAGAGATTTTATTTATTTTTTTAATTTATTTATTTATTTTATTTTAGTATGAATGTGATCATTCATCACTATTACCTATTGCCCACAACTGTGGCAGATTGTAATATCTATCAATAAATAAATAGTAATTTAAACAGTAAAAAAAATATTTTTTATATATTTATTTTAACATAGCTCTATTAGGGCTCATATTTTAGCAAATTTACTCTACTTTAATGATGTTCTCTTAAGTTTTCCAGTGTTGTTGGTAGTTTTAAAGATATAG
>NW_027109364.1:190039-191280 GCF_000696795.3 Halyomorpha halys
GGGACCTTCTAGTTTAAATTAATGTTTGAAGTAACACCAATGGGTGGTTCCTTCCCAAGATTTTCAAGTGTATATGAAACATACTACATATTTACCTGTTGTATTATTTTGTACAGTTGTAAATTACAATAAATAAATAATAAAAAAAAAAAAAAATTGAGTGCGGCAGAATGTACTATTTTAATAGCTTTTTTGCATTGATAAATTTTTTTTTATTTAGTTTTTTTTTTTTCAAGCCAAAAGATCGAACTAATATCTGGTTGCTTCTATGAACCTCGGAAAAATTGAAAATTTCATACCTAATCCTCCCATCTACGTTTTGCTCTGCCCTTCAGACGTTTCAGTCGAATTATACATTTATAATATATTTTTTTACACCCGAAATCGGCTCGGAGCTACCCCGGAGGTACGACAAAGGCTAAGTATACCGACAAAGATGACTTTAGGTACGGGTTCGAGTCTATTAAAATTAATTAACACTTTAATTGCCTCGGAGCGCAGTGACAATGATAGAGCGCGTGGAAAAACGCCAACCCCCGCGGAGGAACTAATAGCGCCCTCTATTGTCGCTTTCCTTTCACACCTAGCCTTCACGTCCTGTCCATTTTTTATATATACCGGACTATACTTTTCGTTTATGAGAAACTTTTTCTACCAATAGGTCCTTCCCTTCCAACAGTGGCAGTCCCATTCTTGGATTCCCTAATAGATTTCGGGATCTTCAATCCAACAGGGAACACCCAGGTTTCATTAGGGATTTTATTAAAAAATCCAGGATGCGGGCGCAGGCATCTCATAACATTCACTTACCACTTTATATGCGTCCTCAAGTTTTATGTTAATTGGTTAAATTTTATTTCGAAAAAAAAATTCGAGAGAGACAAAAACTTTTTTATAAATGATGAAGATGGGTACCGGTCAAAAAGAACAAAAATACTTTCCAACTATTTAATATCCGACGTTTCAACACAAATTTGTAGGGCTTCGTCAGGGCTAAAAAATTATAACAAAGGATAAAATATTATGTAAAAAAATAAGCGAAAAGAAAATTACAAACAAATAAAAGGAAGGAAGAAATAAAATAGTATTAATAAAAAATAAACTTAAATTAACAATGATATGAATAAAAATTACGTAAACAATACTTGAAGAAGTTTGTCGGGGGGTGCGGTCAGCAAAGAACAACATAAATAAACAAAACCATATTTATTTATTTTATGCCGACGTTTCGACCTGAGTTT
>NW_027109364.1:194015-194498 GCF_000696795.3 Halyomorpha halys
TTTTGTTTATTTATGTTGTTCTTTGCTGACCGCACCCCCCGACAAACTTCTTCAAGCATTAATCTACGGTCAACTATCTACACCTCAATACGTAAACTATACTGTTAAAAAAGTACAGGAGACGCATATAAAACGAAAAAAACAATAAAAGCCGGAAAATGAAGAAGAAAGTTGAGATTAAGTACAGGACCTGAAAAAATAAATAAAAACAAAATTAATAGTGATAAAATATAGTCAAAGTCTGTATAGCTATCATCTGATGAAGCCCTACAAAGTGGAGCGAAACGTCGGATTATATTTTTGTTCTTTTTGACCGCAACTCTGACCATCTTCTTCATATTTTAAATTATATGGTCAACTATTTATAGATATATATTTTTTTTAATGTTATTTACAACTGTATAAAAAATACAACAAGTAAATTTGATCATAATGACATAATAATATGATACAGGATGTAGAGAAACTACCCAGTAGTAGAAC
>NW_027109364.1:194733-207243 GCF_000696795.3 Halyomorpha halys
TATAAAAAATACAACAAGTAAATTTGATCATAATGACATAATAATATGATACAGGATGTAGAGAAACTACCCAGTAGTAGAACTCTAAAAACAGTGGAAGAAGATGCAAGATTAGAAAGGGGGTTTGAGTGGTTGGAGAGTTTATAATGGAAGGAATGATATCTGGTTCGGGCTAGATCGGTTACATAGGGAACATTTAGGTCTTTATGGATGCTTTTATTAGTAACAAAATAAGGAGCATTGAGAATTTACGAAGGATTTTGGATTGTATAGATTGGATACGAGAGGAATTCGAAGGTTTAGTGGAGCCCCAAAGCTCAACTCCGTATGTCCAGATTGGCCTTATTATTGTCATGTAGATCAGTCTTTTGTAATGAGTTGGAAGTTTAGACCGTTTGTCTAGTAAGTGCTGTAATAGTCGAAATCTGCGTGCAGTTTCCTGTCTTTTCAGTCTTGTGTGAGGATTCCAGGTTAGTCGTTTGTCAAGGTGTAGTCCAAGATAACGAATCTGTTCTACAGGGGTAAGAGCCACATTATTAAAGTATACTGTAGGGCAGTCGGCAGGTTTACGACGAGGAGTAAATGTGATTTGATGGGATTTATTTTTATCCTCCAATTTCGACACCATTCTTCGAGGATTGTGATATGGTTTATATATTTTTTAAAAAAATTATATATAATTTTATCACTCCTTCGAAACTGGTTTTATTGTTTAAATTACGGATTTTAGACATAGATTGCTAGGAAGAGAAAGAATATTATCGTTATAATAGGACAATTTATATAAATTTTTAACTAATATTTAAAAATTAAATAATAATTGTAAAATAGTTTTTTCATTACTTCATTCTTTCATTATTTTTCAAATTTATAGAAGTACTCTGAACATGGATGAGGACTCTTAAACGTGTTGTGTGAATAATTTTAAAATAAAGAAACAATTGGAAAGAATAAAAAAGAAAATCACTAAATATTTGTATGATATATATTTATTGTTTTCGTACCCTTCATTGAAATAAAAATTAGTACTTCATACATATATAATACATGGAATGTATTATATATACTTTACTGAGTACATTAACACTTCGATTGCCTATCAGCAGATATCAGTTCAGCTAAGGTAGTATAGTATAGCTATTGCCTTAAGCTACGCCATGGAATTAATAGAACATGAAAGGACAGTTCTGTTGGAGTGTATGATATTAATATGAGATATTAACTGTCAATATGTTTAGATTACAATTTAAAAAAAAAAAAATAAATGACAAAAATTTCAATTGAAAATTGAATAAAAATTACCAGAAAAAAAATTAATATATCCATATTAACTAAAAGTAATTAAATAGAAAGTAAGTAAAAAAGTAGAAATAGAAAAGAAAATTTGGCTACATTACAAAAATTTAATTTAACAAAAAACTTCATAGTTATCTTATTAAATTGGTTGACAGACGGTCCGAAACTTTTTATATTATAAGCTCTTAATTTACTTCGTCCATTTTTTTTTATACACCTTTACATGAATATTTTTAAATTCTTATTATACTTTATAATTATTAAATTCTGATTTCATCAAGCCCTGACGACGCCTAGCAAAATGGAGCGAAACGTAGATTATTAATAAATTGTTGTTCTTCTATTTTGTACATCCTCCTATAAATAAAAATTTATGTTCAACTAATAATCTTCCAATAAAAAAAAAGGAATAAGAATTCTGAGATACGTTTGATTGCTTCCAATATTTTTTTTTTATTTTGAAGAGTTTAAAATTAAGAATAATAAAAAGTCATTTAAAATTCAGAAGGACTGAATCCGTTTGAGTTATTACACCGTTTAAATCAGCGCCCACACCTTACATAAAAAAAAGTCGAATAAATCTTTTTCCGAATTTCAAAAAAATAATCCTTTAGTCCAAATATGGCTAAAGCCAATAATTCAATCTTAGATTAGTTCTTTTGGACATTATAAGTGTATTTTAAAAAAAATAAAACAAAATTTTACAATAATTCAAAACTCGTAAATAACAACAAACTTTTGTAATTATTATAAAATTATGCCCTTGAAGATGCATCATCCGTCCGAAACGTTGGAAGTATTAATGATAAAAAACGTAAAACTAATAAATAAAGAAACTAAAGCAAAAATACAAATAAATCCAAAATAGATCAAGTGCAGTAAAGTACAAAATGAACTAAGAATTATAAACCTATAAATAAATATTAATATTTAATTATATATATATATGGGTGGGTTTGTTAGCCCTGCAAGGTACACCCAGCTTCTTATGGGTTAAAATCTGGCAGTCAAGAGTGATTCTGACCAATCACCTCCTTGCAAAACCGTTGGTTTAGTAACCGTACTTTCAAAGTACTGCACTCCTGTCCCTCCATGAGTTGCATTTTTGTAATATACATGTAATTAAACATTAACCTTTGTTATAATTATACAAGAAAAAACATAATGATAATATCATAAATACATATGTTTTATCTAGTACACTATTTAATTCTTAGCTATTTACTGTATTTATATTATTTTATTTTTTATTATTTATGTACTATTATTTAATGTTTTAATTAATTAGTTGTTTTTTTTCTCCAACCTTATGTTTTATTATATCATTTTATTTATTCTAGGTAAATGTTCGTTTTGTTTGGTTAAACCTATATCTATATTGAATTTCTCATACATATTAAATTATCACACATACATATATCTATGTATATGATAAAACAAACATATGCATTTACCAAGTTTATTTATTATATTCACTTTTTTAGTTATGTATATCCACATTTACTTCTGTATTTTTATTTTGTATTGTATTAGAATTTTTATTTATTTATTTTTCTCTTAGTTTATATTAGAGAATTATTTTTTCTTTTATTCATTTAAAATATTATATCCTACATGGACCGATCTGGACCCTGTTTCATAATGAAAGCTAATAGTATTAGTTCAAAATACAAATATAGAAACTAGTGTGATAATTACACTAATACTTTTTTTTTCATAATTATTCAATTCAATATTTTGTATAATTCCAAATTTTTTTTGTATACTATTACTTTTTAACTTTATGTTTCTCTAAATATGGTTGTTATACCTTTTGTTCTATAGCCCTGATGAAGACCTGAAACTCAGGTCGAAACGTCGGCATAAATAATTTTTTTTTATTTAAGTTTTTTTTTGCTTACCGCACCCCCCGACCATCTTCTCCGATCAGTAATCTACGGTCAACTATCTACACCTCAAAAATTAATGATATTCGCATGATCTTGAAAGGCCGTTCCTATAATTATTATTAAAAAAATATATATAGTACAAATAGTTAGTTTATAGGGTATTTATTCTTATAAGAACATTTGATTTTTTTTTTTTATCTTTTTAAAGTTCTTAATAAAATAACGAGCTACCATGTTAACTTCAGTTCACGTATATACGAGTATAATATGCGGTTTCGCTCAGAGTATGTACAATTTCTAAATAAACTCCTGTTCTATAGCTATGGAAGAGAAAAAATATATATGTATATATATTTATATACATATACATAGGCCTACAGAATATATAAATAGACGGAGAGGAGACAGTGGGTAGTTGGAACTGTCAGAGGTTACTAGTTAGAGCCCAGATGAAGACATCAACTGGACCACACACAGTGCCTCGTCTACCAGTTCTCTCTTCTCATATTTCCTCTGCTATTTCTTTTCTTAGCTCCATTTTTATCCAATCATTCTATCATTTTTATAAATTGTTTTTATCATATAATCTTCCTTTATAGCCATTTCATATAGGCCTGGATTTATTATGGACATATTTTGTTTGCATGCTTTTTTTTTTAAGCGCAAATGAAAAATCTATATCAGGATACCCTAACGCAATTAAAATTTTATTTATTTAAACAATATATCAATGGAAAATCTATATCAGGGTACCCTAAGACATTTAGGCAAATATTAGACAGCAAATGCATATTTATATATTTTGAGTTGGATAAAATTATTAGTATTAAATTTTAAAAAAAAATATTATAAAGGAATAAAAATGTTTTGAGACTAAAATGGACAAAAATTTATTTATTTAAACAATATATCAATGAAAAATCTATATCAGGGTACCCTAACACAATTAGGCAAATTTTGTTTTAAATATTCAATGATAAATGTGTATTTATCTATTTTGAGTTGGATAAAATTGTTCGTACTAAATTTAAAAAAAAAAGATAATATAAAGGAATAAAAATATTTTGAGACTAGAATGGATAAAATTTTATTTATTTAAACAATATAACAATGAAAAATCTATATCAGGGTACCTTAACACAATTAAGCAAATTTTGTTTTAAATATTCAATGATAAATGCGTATTTATCAATTTTGTGTTGGATAAATTTAAAAAAAAATGTAATAATTGAAATTCCATATTACAATCGAAAGTTAATATTTTATTTTTTAGTTTTTTGTTAATTTTATATTAATTATAATAAATATTCTATATTTGTTTGTACTACGTTTCGGACTGTTTTTCCATCCTATAGTACTGTTGTTAAATATATCCATCTCTTTATTTATAATCTCAACACTTTCTTGAGAGTGGTTAATATTTTTTAAATAAATAAAATTTTATTCATTTTAGTCTCAAAACATTTTTATTCCTCTTTCATTCTTCCTCTTCATGTGCCCATAGAACATCAGCCTTCTGATTCTCATCTCGGTTTCCAGGTCTTTGGTGTTTCTGTAGATCTCTTCCTTAGATCTTAGCCTGTAACCTTCTTGTGTCTTCCCTGGAGCCAAAGATTTTTCTTAAGATCCTCTTTTCTGTTTTTAGCAGCTTTTCCAAGTTGGGTAAGCATGTGGTCTCCACCCCGTATAAAATCATAGGCCTTATCAAAACGTTGTAATGCCTTAACTTAGCATTGGAAGAGAGGTTCTTCTTATTGTAAATTTTAGCTGTTTAAAGCTTAAATTTCCTAATTTGGTGGTTTTCTCACAGATGCTCTCTTTCTCAGAACTGTAGTGACAAATTATTTCTCCCAAGTACTTATATTTTCTGGTCACTTTCATTTTTTATGATATTTCTAGGCCAGCTTTTTCTGCAATTATTTGACTAATAGCGTCTTCTTCTGATCCTGCCAACAGTGCGAGATCGTCGGTAAATGTACAAGCAACTCACTTTTATATGATTTTTTTCGTTCCCTATTATGACTCCTGAGTTATTTTTTGTTTCCAGAATTCCTTCATGATTTTATCCAGGACTATGTTGAAAAGTAAAAACGAAGGCCATTCTTATCGGTTCCAAGCGCCTCCTTCATACCCTCCCTTACTCTCCTCTACTTTTCCTTAACAACCAACCGATTCACTTCTATCCTACAATAAAAAACCTTGGTGTCACCTTCGATCAACACCTCTCCTGGAATAACCATATTTCCCAAATCACATGCAAATCCATAACTGTACTCAAACAATTCCTAAAATTCCGTAATTCCATTCCTCAGAACACTCGTCAGCTCCTAGTATCCTCTCTCGTCTTCCTCCACACGACTACGGATCCTTGGTGTATGGAGGGCTATCTGCAGGACTAGAGTTGAGACTGAAGAGACTCATGAAATGCTTTGTAAGATTTATCTTTGGGTTCCCTAGGCTGGTATTCCGAGTTGAAGTGACTCTTTCCAACCTCCCGAAGGCAATACCTCCTTGGTGTTTTTCTATTCCAAGTTCTTAACATCAAAAAACCTACCTATATCATAGATCTCCTCACTCTTCGTTCATCCATCCACTCATTAAACACCAGATCCCATCCGAATGATTTATATATGCCCTCCTCCTATAGAACCTCCTTCGTCATACGTGCAACCTCCCTCTGGAATTCACTTCCCATCTCCATTCGCCAGTCCTCATCCATTCTCTCCTTTAAACAACACCTATTCCTTCATTTATTGAATAACCAAACCTCCACATCTTTGTAATCAAATAAATAGGCAGGTATTGATTAACATTATAAACAGTAGTAAAGCCAATATACCAATGTAATTTCATTCTACTATCTGAAAATTTGTAAACGCTCGCCAGATAAAAATCTCACTATATGAACCTTGTAATTATTCTTAGGGGACATATGTCCCAGAATAAAGTTATTTTTTCATTTCATTTCAAAAGTATTGGAGACAATCCGTCGCCTTGTCTTAGCCCTGGTTTTATCTGGAAAGGTTTGTTTACAAGACCCTGAAATTTCAAAATATTATTTATTATATAATAACACCACTACGTTATTACTTCAATATAACTATAATATTCGACTTGAATTTATACAAATTAATTAGTTACTAATAATCAATTGCATATATATGCAAATAAAAAAATATTTTAAAAAATATATTTTCTTCGCTTTTAAGACATTGCATCACCTAAAACGTATTCACCACTACACGTCCGGTCCATGAAATTCGAATGAGGCTTAGGAAGGAAAAGGTACGAGCCCAATTAAACTCAGCAATAGAAAACAATTAAAAAGGCATCTGTTTAATATCGATTCTTTAACGACACAAACTGTAATTAAACAATCGATAATCCTTAAATTAATAAGGTACTAACGGGCGCGGTTGGTAATTTCTGAAGTATTAATGACTGTGGGTGTAAAGAAGGGGGGGGCGTTGGGAGTAGCCGGTATAAAAAAGTTATTTCTTCCAGCACTAATGGAAATAGTTCTTATATTATTTTTCAACAATCACAGCTTTCTTAATCTTTTTATAAAAAAAAAAAAATGAAACGAAACGAATTACGAAAAACCGTCCGCTTTCGAAGAGTTAAATTCATCCTAATTGCGTCGAACATTTCGTCCGCTTTCGAAGAGTTAAATTCATCCTAATTGCGTCGAACATTTCATCAACATTGTTAATAAATAAGTTTTTAACTCATTTATGTTATTCTCTGACCGCACCCCAACCATCTTCTCCATAATTTATGATTATATTATAGCTGTGAGTCAAACCTGTATGTTCGGGAGCATCCAGCCTCATAAAGTGAGTACCCTTAATTAAGAAAAACTCTGGCATTCGAGCGTGATTCTGACCAAATCACCTCCTTGCACAATCTTTGTTCTGGTAACAGTATTTTCTTTTATATATAGATAAAATTGCTGCGAAACTGATTTATGATTGAAAAGAAAACAAAAAATAGTTAACAATTATTTATTTGGCGGTGTTTTCCCCATTTCGTAGAGCTTTAAAATGTTTTACCATGTTAAATGTTATAAGTATAGGATTGTGAACAGCCCTATTTAATTTGTAAGTCATGTTTGATGTTAAATGCATAAGAGCTCCTAGCGGATTTTTTGAGCAACTTGTTTTATAACCTTTCCTTCCAAAACTTCATGTTATTGTTTACTTATAAGTTTTGATTCAATTAATTTATTACAACATGACTAAATTGTGTGAATAGTGCAAGTTGTGCGAAAGTTTAGCTAGTGAGTGCCTGCCATGTTGATCTTTTAACTTGTGAGGAAGAGAATCAAGATGAGCTAATTGAAAACTGTCATTACATTATTATTATTATTGTCATCGATTGCTTTATTAGTTGTAAGAACATCTAAAACAATGCTAACACAATCAAAACACAAACTACAATTTTTTTGTAAAACACAACATAATTATTCTGTTGTTAGAATGCTGGAAAAAAAAAACGATAGCAGGGGGAAAATCTATGAGTGGTATTAATCGTTTGGTTAAATTCTAAGTCATTATTGATTACTTAAAAATTTTATTAATTGTGCTTCAAAAACTGACATTTCATATAATTACCATACCAGATAATTATTTAAATTGAATTACATATAATTTATAATAATGAAGAGTTAGTTGACAGTTAATGAAAACAAGGGGATGATGGTAGATGGTGTGGTCGGAAATAAAATGATAATGAATTTTTATTGTTTATGTATCCTAAATTTTCGGCCTACAATGCCTTCTTGAGTGGTCATGAGAGAGTATGACCGAACTGAATTAATACACTGGAAGGTCATATCTGTCATTGAACGTAGATAGCCCAGGTGGCGGTAAAAAACTTATTCAAACAAAATAGGAAAATTGTAACCTAACACGACAACAAACAAAATGGTGACGAACTCAGTCTGTTGCGTGACGTCATTCTTCATTTAACAGACCTAGTAACAGACTCTCAATTATGTATATGTTATATCGTTTTAACATGTTAAAAGAAGGAAATATGTCTCCATTTACCTTAAGTTTTTCGATTTAACACGTTTTAATATGTTAAACTAAAGACCACGAATACCCCTAAAGTGAGGCGAAACGTCGGAATTAAATAGTTGTAAATTTGAAATAAAACTGTCAAATATTTATATATATATTATAATCATAAATAATTATCCTTCAAAGCTGTAATCTAACCAAGGTTCTTAGAGTTAGTACTACAGTGCCTTACCATTGGGCCACGTCTCTCCCCATACGGAACAATTATATTTATTAATTATTTATTTCGTTTAGTATAGTCAATTTATAATTTGTACGTATAATGAAAATATTATTTTTTTTCTCGATGTGTTGATTTCTCCAGTCATAGAAGTAATACAGTTAACAAAGAGGTCGTTGTAATTCCCCGCAGAAGGGAGTTGAATACAGTTCTTTACAAGAGATAAGGAACATGCGAACTGATTTCACCCTTTTAAAATCTAACAGTGCGAATAAATGACCATATTTAATGACTCAATTTATTGTTAAATGGATCCTACTTAAAAATCATAATACGTCCGCTTTATGATAGTAATTAAAATTAATTTTGTAATTAAAAAAAATATATATAAAAAATTGGAAAACGTTGTTAAAAGTGAGATGTATACTCACAGATACAATAACAGAATAAACAATTATCTGTGACAGCCGAATTCGAACCCGTGTCCTTGGAGATAGTAAAACAGTGCCTTACCACTGAGCCACTCCGCTCCCGTATTTTAAATAAATTCAAATTTGATGCACCAAAAATCATATATCTGGAAAAAAACAACTTCAAGCGAAATTTAAAAGAAATTATCACTGTAGAAAAACGTAAGAATCGAGCCATTGATAAAAAATCAGATGTACAAAATTTAATTTCATGCTAAGGTGTAGATAGTTGACCGTAGATTAATGATTGGAGAAGCTTGTCGGGCTATAGAATCTTCATCTTCATAGAGTCTTCATCTATAGCCCTGATGAAGACCTGAAACTCAGGTCGAAACGTCGGCATAAAATAAATAAATATGGTTTTGTTTATTTATGTTGTTCTTTGCTGACCGCACCCCCTCGACAAACTACTCCAATCATTAAATTCATGTTCTTCTAACTTAATAAATACATAAGAGAAAATTAACAACACTAAATAGAACAGACAAAATATAAATAATATTGACTATCTGCTAAGAAATAAAAAACCGTTATATGAGGGAAAACCTGAACAAACCTTACCTTCATTTCAAAACCGATTAGGTTCTCGCCTAAACCTGAAGATGGTATGGTCATAATATAGGACATACTGCGGTTGAAAATTGTAATGTTTTTATTAAACTATATTTTGAGAGCGTATCCTTTAATAATACCCTACTTATTCCTGTCGAACAGATCCGTTACTGAGGACTACATCTGAACAAACGACTAAAATGGAATCCTCATATCCTCTGAAAAGACAGGAGACTGCTCGTCGATTCCGACTATTACAACATTTACTAGACAAACGGTCTAAACTTCCAATCCATTACAAAAGACTGATCTACATGGCTATTAATTATAAGGCCAATCTGGACATAACGGAGTTGAGCTTTTGGGGCTCCACTAAACCATCAAATTCCTCCCGTATCCAATCCTTACAGTTCAAAATCCTTAATGTTCCTTACTTTGTCACAAATGAAGTCATCCATCAGGACCTCAATGTTCTATATATTACCGATTTGGCCAGAATCAGATACCAATCCTTCCATGATAAACCACACAAATCCACTTGTTTCTAACCTGGCTTCTCCTTCATTACCTAATAATCCTCCAAGGCGTCTGAAAAGAAGATGACCTCGAGATCTTCTCCTCTAGAAATGTTTTTGGAGTTCTATCAATGGGTAGATTCTCCACATGTTTGTATATCACTTACATTAAATTTACTTGTATATATTTTTTATACAGTTGTAAATAACAATAAATAAATTATTAAAGAAAAAAAAAATATTTTGATAGCAATATTCATTAGTTAGAGATTACACTGTGTGCTTGTAGTTTTGTGGCAATTATTTGAAGTTTGTTCTAAAAAAAACTATTTTTCTCATTGTGGAGCATGACTATGCAAACAATAAAGTTTGGGAAACGTCACCAAAACAAAGTTGTATTATTGACTGATCATCAAGACCCACCAAATATATATATACACAACAGTGGAGAAAAGATTTTTAAAATGTATATATTTAATTTTATATATATTTTAACTTATAATAAATGTCCATACGATCCCCTATGGGCAGATACATTTATATAATATATATATTTTTATATAGGTAATATACATAGGCCTATATATTATAGAGTTATGGTAAGTTAGCTACTACACGAGACAGCTCTGATCAATATGCAACCGACTTTAACACGCTACCTTGCCGTAGTCTGTTCTCACAGTGAGTATTATAACTCTACGGCTAAGTAACTCAAAATGAGCCTTATTTATAACTTTAAAACCAGTATACAATATCTTATTTTTTTAAATCTTTGTATATACTTAAATAAAATAATAGATATTTGAAAAAAAAAAACAAAAAAAAAACTAATTTGTTTCTTCGAACGTTTTCAGCTGGAACAGCCTTGATGAAATTCTACAAAATGAGGCGAAACGTCGGTAAATAAATAGTTGTTAACTATTTTCTGTTTTGTTTTTTTACCGCACCACTGACCATCTTCATCTACTTTATAATTCAAAAAAATAATCCTTTAGTCCAAATATGGACTGCTCGTCGATTCCGACAATTACAACATTTACTAGACAAACGGTCTATATTGCCAATCCATTACAAAGACTGATCTACATGACTATTATAAGGCCTATTTGGACATACGGAGTTGAGCTTTGGGGCTCCACTAAACCATCAAATTCCTCCAGAATCCAATCCTTACAGTCCAAAATCCTTGATGCTCCTTACTTTGTCACAAATGAAGTCATCCATCAGGACCTCAATGTTCCATATGTTGCCGATTTGGCCAGAATCAGATGCCAATAGTTCCATGAAAAACTGCCTAACCACACAAATTCACTTGTTTCTAACCTGGCTTCTCCTTCATTACCTAAAAATCCTCCTAGGCGGCAAAGAAAATGGCCTAGAGATCTTCTCCTCTAGAAATGTTTTGGAGTTCTATCAATGTGTATATTCTCCACATATTTGTATCATGTCACTATGTCACCTACAGCATATTTACTTGTTGTATATATTTTTATATAATTGTAAATAACTATAAATAAATTATTTAAAAATAAATAAATAAAGTTTTGTTTTTTGTTTCAAATCATCTATTATAATTTATCTTAGGAATAATTGAAAATTATCTATTTTTTCCAAATCATTAGTGAGTATAATTGTAAGTAAAATTAAAATGTTTTCATTTACGTGTAACTACGCCGCAGACAACCTAAAATTACCTCCCCTCCCCCCCCCATTAGGAGAAAATGGCTTGAAATAATCGTGAGAATTTTCCGCAAAGCATTTTCCATAATGCAGTGGATTAATAACACTCCTTCCTACAAAGTGACTGTTAAGTTGTTTAATAGCTTTCCTCGCTAAGTTTTCCTCTCTGAAGGTCCCATTTTATCTGCTTCATATTGTAAATTAAGTTTTATTATATTTGTATAATTTTATTTTATAATATAAATAATGAAGAATAAGCTTTATTGAAATAAAATATTATGTTTTTATTTTTTTAAATTTTATTTGTTGCTTCATTTAAGTTTTTTTTATTCACTTAAAAAATTACATCAAATATAGTCCGACGAGGGCCCTGTTTCATAATAAAGTACAAACTAATACTATTAGTCTTGTCGATTTAACTTAATACATTGCATTGTACAATAGTAAGTTGTACTTTAGTATTTTTTAATTCCTGTAATATCACTAATAGTCATCCCTATCATAAAAAAATAAGTATTAGTATTATTAACACGTTAGTTTCTACACTTGTACTATGAACTAATACTATTAGATTTCATTATGAAACAGGGCCCAGATGACAACCTCTATCGATCTGAGTTTTATTATATTTTTATAATTTTATGTTATTTTACAATACAAATAATGAAGAATAAGCTTTATTGAAATAAAATATTATGCTTTTTTTTATTTGCTGCTTTCTTTGTTTTTTTTTTATTCACATAAAAAATTACATCAAATATAGTCCGACCAAGTGACATCTATTGATTTAAGTTTTATTATATTTGTATAATTTTATGTTATTTTACAATATAAATAATGAAGAATAAGCTTTATTGAAATAAA
>NW_027109364.1:207293-207684 GCF_000696795.3 Halyomorpha halys
TAAGTTTTATTATATTTGTATAATTTTATGTTATTTTACAATATAAATAATGAAGAATAAGCTTTATTGAAATAAAATATTATATTTTTATATTTTTTTTTAATTTTATTTGTTGCTTCCTTTGTTGTTGTTGTTTTTTTTTTATTCACTTAAAAAGTTACATCAAATATAGTCCGACCAGATGACATCTATCGATTTAAGTTTTATTATATTTGTATAATTTTATTTTATTTTACAATATAAATAATGAAGAATTAGCTTTATTGAAATAAAATATTATATTTTTATATTTTTTTTTCACTTAAAAAGTTACATCAAATATAGTCCGACCAGATGACATCTATCGATTTAAGTTTTATTATGTTTGTATAATTTTTTTTTTTTTTACAAT
>NW_027109364.1:213789-214222 GCF_000696795.3 Halyomorpha halys
CTAAAGTACAAGTTACTATTGTATAAGTCTGTGTAATTGAATTAAGATAAATCTACAAGACTAATAGTATTAGTTTGTACTTTATTATGAAACAGGGCCCTGATGACATCTATCGATTTAAGTTTTATTATATTTGTATAATTTTATTTTATTTTACAATATAAATAATGAAAGTTAAGCTTTATAGAAATACATTTTTTTTTTTAATCTAGAAATTTCCATCAAATATGTTCTGAACGGATGACAACATCTATGGGTCGGTGTCAAAATAACACATAAAGATGATAGACATAAATGAAATTTATTAAATACAATTTTGACTATTAGGGCTATACAATTTTTAAGCTAGATTAGTACAATATGAACTGATCTCTAGTGATAAAACTAATAATTTAATTAATAAATAATAAAATGAAAATAAAGTAAACAAATA
>NW_027109364.1:214382-219703 GCF_000696795.3 Halyomorpha halys
TATAATAGTAATTAAATTAACTGAAAAAATTAAAGCAAATTTACAATTATTGAATTAGTATAATAATGAGAATAAAACAAGATGATACAAGAATAGTATATAAAAACAAGGATATAGTAATATCTAAATAAATAATATATATTACTAAGCACAACACATATATAGCTCATTTAAATCGTAATATAATGAATAATTTTGTGGAGTTAAGAAAAAAATTGGGAATCATAGAAGTAAGAAAGTAACGATCAAATATTTCTTTTTTTAGTTTTCTTTGTTGTTGATTTATTTATTAATTCTTCTGGTAGTGAACAGTTTGTGTTTTTAAAAGTTTGTGATTATTTCTTTTCTAAATAATTTTAAAAATTTACTAATAAATTAATTTATTTATTTTAACTAAAAAAAAAATCCATAATTTTAAGATTTTATGCTTTGTTACTACTGTGCTTAATGTTCGATGATTTGCAAGTTTCTTACATTTGCAGCATGCGGCAAATGTGTAGATTCAACATTTATGCTAACCCTATATTGTTAATATTATTTTTTCTAATTTATAATTTTAAACACTTTCTTGAGACTGGTAAATTTTTTTAAAATAAATAATTTAATTTCTATCCATTTTAGTCTCAAAACATTTTATTTTTCTTATAAGCCCGACGTTTCGGCCAATTCGACCATCCTCGGTGACAATCTACTTAATACTATTTTGGAATTATATGATTTAAAAACTCTAACTCCATGCAGGCTATTCTGCCCAGGTCAAAACAACAATTTCTAATTAGTCAATATTCACTTAAAACCAAAATTAAAATCCATAATTATGAGAGATAGTTGACCGTGGATGATGAACGAGGAGAAGATGGTTGGGGGTGCGGTCAATGATAAACACAAATAAGTTGGATTCACCTATTTTTAATATGCTAACGTTTCGGCTAAAGTTTCTAGCCTTCTTCAGGGCTAAAACACTTTGTCATTCTTGTAACGGCTTTCTTAAATCTGAGCTTGGCCGTCATTAGCGCAGTATCCATTAGGCGTTTGATTTTCCAGCGAACAGGTTCGGTTTTATTCTTTTTTTGTTTTCTTTCCACTTTCTTTATTTTACTCTTACCCCTTATTTTCTCCACTTTTATCCTTTTTCCTTACCCGCGTCATAAGTTTTGTTCGCTATATTATTATTGGTGTTTTCAGAATTTTTTTTCTATTCATTTCTTGGTATACTTTACTTATATTTTGCCTCTTTATCATCTATTATTGTTACATATATTTTCTTCCTCTCAATTTTCATTTTTTTTCATATTTCAATTTTTAAATTAATAATAACTAATATGTTCACACTTCTTTGTACTATATAACTTCATTTTTATTTCATTTCCTCAATTATGTTATTTTACCCACTTTTTCAATTACCTATGTATACATTTTATTTCCCGCTTCTCTCATCACTTGATTTTATTGATTCTATTTTGTAAAATTATTCATTTTATGCGTAAAATTATTCTGTTTATACTTTCTTTTTTCTTTTTTTTATTTTTCTATACTTACTGTGGTTGTTATCTTGTTTTGTTTTTAGCCCTGAAGAAGGCTATAAACTCTAGCTGAAACGTTGGCACATTAAAAATAGGTTAACCCAACTTATTTGTGTTTATCATTGACCGCACCCCCAACCATCTTGTCACTATTCCCTAAAAACTTTATCACAACCATGCTCGTCGGACTTATAATAAAATAAAAGGTTTTGAGACTAAACTGGATAGAAATTAAATTATTTTTATCAATTTTTTTTTGTTATTTATTGATAATTCAGCTTAATATTGTTTGATTTAGATTTAATTTAAATAAGTAGATTTTTCAAAGAAGATACTTACTTTCGTTTACCAATCAATTTGACTAGAGCTCTTAGAAATAGGCATATAAGAAACTCCCGTATAGCTAGTATTAAATAAGATTCTTAACAATTGATATGACGCGGAACGCGGCTAAAGGTTCGATGATAGAAGGTGCGATTAGGGCAAAGCCAAGCCCTCTAATTAGGACAAGAGGTCCCTTGAATAATGTTCGTTTAGCCTCTGATGTCTTGGGGTCATTAATAAGTGATACAAAAGGCTGTTCTCTTCTATTGTAGCTACAATGTAAACAGCCATTGTCTAACTTTATAACAATTACCAAAACAAATCTGGCTCCCTCTAAGTGTTATAATTGAAAGCTTTTCCATAAAGGAAAAATAAACAATAAATTAATAAAGCTAAGCTAAAACGGGAGCAAGAAAAGAAAATAAATAAAAAAAAAGGAAATAAAACGAGCGGTTTGAAACCGTTATACAGGTTAATAGCCTGTCGCGCGTGCATGCCCAAAAGTCATTTTCACTTGAAATCTATATACATATAAACTTATAAATTTATTTATATTTTTATCTTATTATCGAACTATTATCAACAATCGATTAAAATAATTTAATTCCAACATCAATCATTTTTTAATTATAAAAATATTTCAATGAATTTATAAAATTATTTATGATTTGGGGGGTGCTCCCTGTTTTCTTAAAACTCCCTTTTTACAAATTATACAACTGTTCATTTAATTGTACAACTAGCTGCTCAAATTGTATAATTGTAATTTACATGTACAGTGTAACTGATAATCTGAACTAATTGTTGCAGGGTAGTGTTCGAATTTACAGAAAGTATTACGAAAAATCGTATAAAAATATTCAACATTAATTTACATACCTATTTTTATTTATTTATATTTAGTTAGAAATTTGACAGTTTGAAATTTAAAAAAAATTATTGTTTTATACTATAACTTATTTTTTGTTTTTGTTGATTTGTATATAAGTTTCTTTCCTCTATTTATATAATTTTAACCATAGCTTAATTTTTATATCTTATTATTTTACAATGCCAGAATATTTTTAATTGTTTTTGTATATTTTTACCAAATTTGATCCTTTCCGTTATTAAAGTGTAATATACAATACGAATAGAATTAATACTTTTTGAGTTATTTTTTAATTTTTTATTTCATCATATTTTTCTCGATTACCTTTCTCAGAAATTCGAACTAATTTTTCACGGTAAAAAAGAAAGTATTAGGAAAAATCGTGCAAAAAAATTCAAAAAATTGAATGTATATACATAACTATTTTTATTTATATATTTTATTCAAATTCTTGAAACTGGTATTTATTTATCTATTAATTAAATCAAATGGTATCCTTATTAAGTCTTAACATTCTTTATTATATCAATGGCCCGACGTTTCGGCCATTTATAGACTATTTTGCCTAGGTCATCAAATTCAAGTCAAAATCAACCTATTTTTATAGAACTACATTAATTTTTAAAACTTTAATTTTAAATTAATACTACACTATCAACTATTAGATAAACAAAGTATTTATAAACAGCCTGTAAAACATTTTTTAAAATTTTGATATGAGGTGTGAATTTATATTTAAGATTGTCCTTGAGGATGGCCGAATTGGCCGAAACGTTGGACTATTGATATAATAAAGAGTATTGAGACTTAATAAGGATACAATTTGATATAATTAATAGATATTTTTATTAATTTATTTTTAAAAATATTCTTTTTGGAAATTTGACAGTTTGAAATTTTAATAAAATTGTTTTCTTTTACACCCTCAGGAATACTAAGTGGTGTTTTAATTTGTTAAAACTATGAAATTTTTCATTAATACATGAATAAAAGTATAAATAAAAATAATGAATAAATACTATTTTCATGAATTTATTTAAAACGTGATAATAAAAAAAAATATATATATATATATATATGAGTCTACCAACAAAATTTGCATTATATCATTAATCAAATGATTTATACAATAATTATTATGTATTTATAATCCCAACAAAACATATGAACATTTTAGAATTAGATTACTCGATATCGAACTGTGTTAAAATTTCCACATTCTATTTTCATGATGATTACAATAACTTGCCTATAGATCGGGAACTTAAACATGTCCCTTATATATGTACAATTTTATTTGATAACAAAAACGTCCTTGCCTCCTCTATTTTCTAACAAAAAAAATTAACTTTTTTTACGCCAGTTCGGATTACTGGAGTGTTCAAAGTACTGAAGTTTGGAATACCGAGATTACACAGTATTGATTAATTGAATAAATTGAAATATATCAAATCGGAAAATAATAGTATTATTTTTTCCAATATAATGAAAGTATGAAAAAATAAATAAATTTGGAGTTTTTATCCCAGGATTTTAATTTAAACTCTTCAAAAACAATTTGTATGCCATCTTGTGGCAAGTGCGTTCTTCATTTGTTAAACTCAATTTTTTAGAATTTTATTGTAATAATATTGATGCCAGATAGTTATGAAATAATTATATGGTAATAAGAATTAATGAATATATAAAATTAATAAGAATGCTTGCTTTAATTGCTTGCATGCTTTAATCAATTGAACACAATGAATTAGATTTATTTAATATGTAGATGAATAATTTATATTACTTTTCTAAAATTATGTAGGTATAATAAAATAAATCCCAATAATTGAAAGCATATATAATAGAATGTGGTTAAAGTAGAAATGCCTTGAATAACTAAAATATTTCTATTGAAATTATACACTTAATAATAATTAAAAAATAATAAAATCTAATTAATTGTAACTATAAATATTTCACGGCCATGTTCAATTAAAGAATTCATTTAATGGTAGTAAAATAAAAATAAAAATTAATTTGAGAAATAAATTAATTTTTATCTTCGGCGTTTTGGGGTTACTGCGTGATTCTCTTCAGTACCAAAAGTTTGATGTTTTCTTTTAAAATAAGCTGTTCTACGATTGCACACCTAGTGGGCTTTCACCAATCCAAACTAATAAAACCCCCAGGGGAGGGTGGATTAACGATAAATTCGGATTACTGAACGAGAAATAAAGAACACTTTATAACTAACAGATCAATATAAAAACAAACATTATACATTTTTAACTAAGAAATTAATTTGCTGTAATCAATTTTCTAGTGAAATAATCTGACATTTTTATTTGTTTAGAAATTGATATATTTTTCAATGGGGAAAATTAATCATAATGAGGTTACTAAAAAATACTTTAAGTGGTGTAGAGGATTGAAATGCTATTAAAACCTTTCTTAGAAAATAATATTTTTTCCAAAAATCTTTATTTTTTGAAACTCATAGCAATAGTTTTTCAATAGCATAAACTATCATTGTATTTGATAGATTTATTTATTGATAGATATTACAATCTCCCACACAGTTGTGGGCAATAGGTAATATTGATGAATGATCTCATACATAC
>NW_027109364.1:219753-226109 GCF_000696795.3 Halyomorpha halys
TATATATATAATTAATAGTTAAACAAATTGAAACATAAACAAATCAATCATAATTTTACCGGCAAAGTAAATTACAAGATATAATCTTCTAAAAATAATTTTTTATACTTATAATAATTATTTGATTTCGATTAATTATTATTTAAAGTTTGACATAAGACTATAATAAACATATGATATCTGTTAAGGTGTAAGTACTATTTAGATGATAGAGGGAGGTGCTTTGAGTTTCTTTTTTATACATATTTTTAATTTTATACGGTAGAAATATTTTTTTAAAAACCAAAAGTAAGTGGCCAATAAAGTAAATAAAAATTATAAATAATAAAGAAAAGAAACATCACTAAATTTGTACATGTTTTGTGCAATTCAGTATGAAAATATTTTTATTCGTCCTTTCTACTAAACGACAATATATATTTTAAATATAAAACAACTTTATTTTAATTGGAAATTAAAGGTTAAATATATACCGTTTAGATATATTATTACTTACAGGTATAAAAATTAATATTTATTTTATTAAATATTAAATATCTTAGCGGAATATATATTACAAAATCAGTTAAGATAAGATACTAATTAATTAATTAATTATAGACTACAAGGATTATTTCATCATAGTTTTAATTAATAATTAACATGTTCGTCGTTTTGGATATGATCAGGAACACAATAAAAATTTTAAAAAGTATAAAAATATTTATGTTAGTGTTCTTGAAGATGGCATGATAGCCGAAACGTCGGAAATTTTGATTTATTAATAAAATTATATATATTAAGAAGATGGGGAATTTAAATTATGGTTCTGATTAATTATTAATATTGTTATAAATAAAAATAATATAATTTTGAGAATTAATTCAAAATAAATAAATCATGAAAATTTTTGCACAGTTTTATGTTTTTATTGTATAATATTTATAGATAACAATTCAAAAAAAGTATTCCTGAAGATCAGTAGCCGAAACGTCGGAGATCTTGATTGTAAATTAAAATTATAGCGATATAATTTGGTACATAGTTATTAAATAAATATATTTTAACCTAAAAACACTTTGATGTATATAAAATATTCACAGATTTCAAAAAATAACGCATGTTTACCCTAAGCTTTGATTTGTACTTTCTCAACTTATTTATTTATTATCATAGGTGAAAATAAATTGATATCTTATTTGACGGTTAATTGGTTGTTTGTATGTTTATATTTCATTTATTTACTGTTTTGTGATATATAAAAATACAATATTGATGATAAATACCTGAACTGGGCCTGTCGGAGTATCGCGTGCAGTAAACCCAGGCGGGCCAGACAGTTCCTTCAGGTTGCTCGGGAGGTTTCTTGAGGCCGAAGCCAGGACTAAGGATGTTCTCGATGCTGAAGCTGAGGCGAGTTGCCAATCTCGTCTCACCGCTCTCCACCATCATCTCTCCATCGGACGTCGACGGGCGGACCGGCCGGCACCGAATGGGGCTCCGGCAGCCACTCGGTGGGTGGGGGGAGTCGAGGAGTGGGGGTAAGCCCCGCCTACTGGGCGTGGTCCGGGCCTTCTAATTGCCACGCCCCTCCGCTCCCTCCCGATATCTTTTTCCGATCCGACGAAACGCATATTTTTAAAAAGAAAATCCTCCATTTCTCAAACGGGGAGGATAAAATGAGTCGTGTCGGCTCCAAACAAGGTCTGAGACCTGTCAAAAATATTTCGAATAACCTTCCAGTTTTTTTTTGTGTGTGTTTTAACGTATTTATTCATTAAATTATTTTAATGAATGGAATATGATCCGGGTGCGTTAAAAAAAGCTCAAATAGTAGAATTATACTATTTTATTGAGCCAACGTTTCGCCCCACGTTGCAGGGCTTCGTGAGGGCTAAAAAAGATACAAACACTATAGTTACAAAAAGGAAAAAAGAAAAAAACATAAGTGTAAAATAACAGGGGTATAAAATGTAAAAACGTAAGATATAATAAGAAAAATTAAAGGTTATAAATATTAAATGAAAAGGGTAATAGTAACAGATAGATAAGAGAAGAAATATTAAAGAAAGTACCAATAGAGAGATGAAAAAAGAAAGAAAAAAAAATACAAATCAAATGATGAGACAGAATGCATACCTGTTTTGACGGCAGTCAAAAACAAAGTGACGGTTGGTATTGGGAGGAGTGGGGACGGCAGTTATGCCACAATAACGAAAATAATTTGTATAAGTAAACATAGTAAAAAATATTTAAATTAGGTGAACAATAAATGGTAATATACATAAAAGGGGGAGAAGAGATATTAAAAAAAAATCCGTTAAAAAAAAATAAATTATTTTATTTTATTAGTACTATTGCTTTTTTGTTTTGTTTTTTTTATCTTATTTATCCATTCAAGTGTTTCCTGTAACCGGTTCTTTATTATATTTTCCTTTGAATCTATGTGTTAGTCTTATTCTCGTAAAATGTATCTATTTGTTTGTTTTTGGTAAACTGGTCTACTGCTGTGACTATGAATGATGGTCTGATCTCATATTGCCGTCTGATATTGAATTTGTTTAGCGGGCCACTGGAGAGGATCTAGGAGGGTGAATCCCGGAGAGCGAATTTGTTGATTGGGTGAATTAAAAAATTCAGGAGGAGCAGAAATGAGAGAGAAAAGTAGGAATGAATTGAAACATTTGTATTTGTTGTACAGACCGAAATTGATTGTAAAAGGAAACTGTAGGGGAAAAAAAATTGTTTATTATATCTTATTATTGTATCTCTTTTTTTCTGATTATACCATGTATGTGTTATTTATATATGTCCGATTACGGATTGTATGCTAAGTATGCTGTGTGAGATAGCAACCTGATGTATTTAGGCAGCATAGATAAATAAAGTATTTCTCTCTCTCTCGGTACACCCTCTGAATTCGCTCTGAAAGTATTTCAATAAAAAAAAACATGATTAATAATAACAATAATAAATTTTACAGCAATTAAATGATAGCTTCATATTAGTCGAATGTTTAACAGATGGAAAGTTATTTGTCCCTCTCCGAGATGGAAGAGTTTTTTTTCGTCGTTCAAGATCAGATTATTTCCACCAGATCTTATAGAAGACACGTTTTAAAAGACGAAACAACACTGAATAAATGTTGATTATGACTATTATCTTAGGGATGCTGGAGTCAATCCAGTACATTACTCGTGGTTGTGGAGTGCTGGCTGGTACTGGTATATCTCCAGAGGCACAACTATAGGGGTATTCATGATGTTGTGTTAAATGTTATATGTTTTACCATGTTAAATGTTATAACTATAAGATTGTGAGCAGCCCTATTTGAAGTCATGTTAAACGTTAAATGCATAAGAGCCCCTAGCGGATATTCTCAGCAACTTGTTGTATAAGCCTTTATGTTTATAACCTTCCTTCCAGACCCTCATGTTATTGTTTACTTCAGTTTTGATTTAAGTAATTAATTAAAACATGCCTAGAGTGAGTGAAAAGTGGAATTTGTGTGAAAGTTTAGCTTATGAGTGTCTTATTGATCTTCAAACTTGTGAAGAAGAGAATGAAGATGAGCTAATTGACAACTGTATTGAAAGTCACAACAACTAATATGGCGGCGATCTCAACTGGTCTATTGTGTGACGTCATTCTCGATTTAACTGACCAAGTAACAGACTCTCAGCCATGTTAAATGTTATTTCGTTTTACCACGGCAAAAGAAGGCAATTTTTTTCGATTTAACACGAGTTTTTCCATTTAACACGCTTTAACATAGATCATGAATACCCCTAATGTGGACAAAATTATTCATCAGGCCCTGGCTTTGAAACACAAGTTAATAGATGATAAGAACCTATATTACAAGTACCACCCAAATAGATTCTTCCAAAAAGGTCCTCTCAAGCTCTATAGGGATGAATCTATTATTACGGATCTTACTGTGAGTCATAACAGTAAAAAATGAGTTTATTGATGTCGGGGTCTCCGGCGATAATATATAAGATCCATTGTGGGAGAAAAACTCTGAATATATCAAGAACTAGCATTATTTATTTATTGATAGATATTACAATCTGCCACACAGTTGTGGGCAATAGGTAATAGTGATGAATGATCTCATACATACTAAAATAAAATTAAAAAAAAAATAATAATAACTCTCTTAAAATATATAGAAATAAAAGAATAGACAAGATGAACATAATCAAACTATCTGTTTGAAAAATAAATAAATAAAATAACATAATGATAAAATAATATATACAATATTTACACAATCGACCTGAGGATCCCTGAGCCCACTCTATACCCCACATGTGAGGGGTAGAGCAGAGCTCAAAAGATCCCAGCGCATCCCTCTCGCCGCATCACTGTAATGAGCCAGTGGAAGCTGAGCAAGTGCGCTAAAGGAACTAGCATTAGAATTTAAGGAATTATATCATTTGGAAGGTGAGACCTCTCTAACCATAATATTCAACAATGGCAGGCACGGATGGTTTAAAATTGTCTATTGATATCTAGGAGAGGCTTAGCAGTCAGTTCTCTTAGACCCACTACGTATTGCCAGAAAATTTTTAAATATAAAAAAAAAAAATAATACAGTGAAGTCTCACTTATACGAAACATTCAGTTATGCGAAGAATTTCTCAATCCCCTGCAAAAACCCCTGAATTATGTGTATGTTATTATCCATTTATAACGAAACTTAGTTATACGAAGGAATTTTTAGACCCGCTTTATTAGTAAATTTTATTCAATTCTACGATTTTTTTTTCTTCTGTGGCAAGACAAAGGACGAAAAATACCGTGAAAAACGAAACAGTAAACAACTTTTTTTCCGCGAATAACATCCGGTTCCAATGACTCTTTATGTTTATATTCTACTCCCTAATTTATAATAATAAGCTCGGACGATTCCGATTCAGATGACGAAGATCCTTTGCCTCTTCCATTTTTGCAGAAGGTCTTGAAGCATTTGAAGATTAAAACGTTTTATATATGCGAAAGAGATTAGTGAGAGGGAATCTAACACCTTATCAGAATGCGAAAGAATGATGTATTCAGCCAAAAGCAACATAACACAATTTTTTTGTCAAAAATTAAAAAATTCGGATTAAAGATCAATTAAATTTTTATACAATAAATAATTTTTTTTCACTTTACTTTGTTTTTCATTCAACTGTATACAACATACGTATCATGTACCCACTAATTAAGAGAAAAAATTCTCACAAATATACACACATAATATGTATTGCGTATTCACTTACACGAAATATTCACTTATACGAAGAATTTTTGGTACCCCCTCATATTCGTATAACTGAGACTTCACTGTAATATGAAAGTTGTTGGACTTGGTTGAGGCTCTGATCTCAGAGACTCAACCCGCAATAGTGAGAAAACAGACAATAATCAAAGCTTCTATTCCGATGCCACCAATCGTCCCCTACATCTGTCTAGAGGCGACCCTCCAAACCCAAATCTACTTAATCAGTCTTTACACGATCCTCCCATCTACGTTTCGGTCTAACCCTCAGTCGTTTACACGTCGGTTCAGTGTTTATATCAGTGTTATAAAACCTTATACGCTCATCGTATTCCCAATAATGCACAATATTAAGAACCTCTAGTTTAAATCGATACAATTACTATAAAATAACTTTAAAATACACCTTAGTTATGTAACATTTTCGTCTTTAATCGGATAGGGGTCCCTGGACAATTCCAGATATGGGGCCTTCTAAAGAGAAAATTAACTTTCTGAACAACTAATCCACAGAAATTAATAACATAATGGTTTAAATCTATATTTTATTTAGTACAATCCACTCTCACTAATCGGGACTAATTAAAACCAAGTGGGTTTGGATTAGCGAAGATCTGGTATAAGACCCATCTGAGATTAAAGCTGTTCAACCGATTGCTTTGAACAGCCCTGATGAAGCCCTGCAAAGTGGGGCGAAACGTCGGAAAATAAATAGTTTTTTCAATTTTAATTATTTCTTTTTTTATTCTTCTGTTCTTTGTCTAGCATTTCAGTTTTTCAACTAATATTCCCAAAATCAAAATTATGGCTGTTTGACTAAAGCTAATGTGTTGATATGTTTGGAATTTTCTGTAAATATTCGTATAAAACATTCGTAATATAAATACAAAAGACGATAGAAAAAAATAATAACAATAATATTCTTTATTTATTCATGGTCTAGACCCTTTAGGATAATATAGTATTTTTTTTTCTTCCCCGTATTGTTTTTGTTTTATGTACAACTCCTGTGTTTTTTAACTGTATATTTTACGTATTTTTATAAAAAAAATTTACTCTTGCCATTGTTACTTATTTTTATTCTTATCATTGTATCTTATCTTTGTAT
>NW_027109364.1:227149-232825 GCF_000696795.3 Halyomorpha halys
AAAAATAAATAAATAAAATAACATAATGATAAAATAATATATACAATATTTACACAATCGACCTGAGGATCCCTGAGCCCACTCTATCCCCCATGTGTGAGGGGTAGAGTAGAGCTCAAGAGATCCCAGCGCATCCCTCTCGCCGCATCACTGGTATCATTGTATTAACATTATAATTTTGCACTGAAATTTAATGAAAAGTTTAATTACATCCGTAATTATGTATATGTATGTACATACATTATAGGCACGTTTCCCAAATGTAGATATATTCGTACAAATTTACGTATCTTTAACGATTACTATTTGCAGCAGAGAACACTCACATCGACATTATAGCGTGTAAAACCCGATCTTGAGTGATAATCTGCAATGTAATTTGCTTAAATAAACTGTTTTCCCCAGTGATGTCTCTAAATTCGCTTTCATTAAATCGATAATAGTTCGATTGTAAAAATTATGCTGTGTTTTCATAAAATACTAAACCTCTCTCCTCCTGCTAATATTTGTTATAGGCCCCGCTATGTCCTAATAGTACAAGAGCCGGGAAGAAAAAAAAAGGCAGTTATCTCATCCCAATTTTTGATTACTTTAATGAAAACTATGCATAATTAATAGTCAAAATTGATGAGTCTGCCAAGTATACGTAGGGGGAATAAAAAATGGCGGCTGTTTGAAAACCTTAAAAAAACATTAATTTTTCATTCGGAGCTCAATATCTTAAAAATTACAAACAATACTAGAAAACTTAAGAGTGCATTATTTAAAGCAGAGTAAATTTGTATCTGAAGTTTGTAGTTTTTATGACATTTACATATGAATATAAATTTGGCAAATGAAAATTTGACCGAACAACTATAAATCAATTTATTTTAGCAAATATGATAACTACTACTCCTGCGAAGATAAACTTCTTAAACAACTTTATAGTCCACTAAACTAGCTTTAATTTGAGTTCTGATAGACATCTGTACGTCAAATAGTTTTTGAGATATAAATTTATCAAAATAAATTCACAAACTACTGATCTTTCAGTACGTTCCATACCACATTTTTCTGAAATTTTACTTTTCAAAAAGCTATTTCTCGAGAAATATTGAACATAAATAGCTCTATTATGGCTAATATTTCAGCAAATTTACTCTTCTTTAAATAATATTCTTTTAAATTTTCTAGTGTTGTTGGTAGTTTTTAAGATATAGAGCTCCGAATGAAAAATTAATTAATGGAATATGGTCCGGGTGCGGTAAAAAAAAACTCAAATAGTAGATAATTATACTATTTTATTGAGCCAACGTTTCGCCCCACGTTTCAGGGCTAAAAAAGATACAAACACTATAGTTACAAAAAGGAAAAAAAAAAAAAATTTAAGATATAGAGCTCCGAATGAAAAATTAATTGTTTTTAACGTTTTAAAACAGTCATATTTCCCATACCTATACTTGGCAGACTCATCAATTTTGACTAGTAATTATTCATATTAAAGTATTAAATAATTGGAGTGAGATAACTGCGGGTGAAATTTCTTGCCAAAAAGGCGAGACTTATTTGCCTTTCAGGGGCGTGGCCGAGAAGTAGGCGAAAGAATATGAGCCAATCACCTCTTTCTGTTTCAGTTTGTAGCGACACCTCCTGGTCTGGACTGTATGTACCATAATTTCACAATTGTAACAAATATATAAGATAGTGTAATTTTCATAAATGTATTATTTGAATTAATAAAGATTATAATAGAATCTGCTGATCCACTGAAAGCTATAGTACAAGAGCCCAAGAGGAGAAAAAAGGCAGTCATTTCACCCCTATTTTTGATTACCTAATTGAAAACTATGTATAATTAATAGTCAATACTGATGAGTCTGGCAAGTAAAGTTAGGGGGAATACAAAATGGCGGCTGTTTCAAAACCTTTAAAAAAATATTAATTTTTAATTCGTAGCTCTATATCTTAAAAACTACCAACACCACTAGAAAATTTAAAAGAACATTATTTAAAGTAGAGTAAAGTTGCTGAAATATGAGCCCTAATAGAGCTATTTATGTTCAATAGTTCTCGAGATATAGCTTTTTGAAAAGTAAAATTTCAGAAAAATGTGGTATGGAACGTACTGGAAGATCAGTAGTTAGTGAATTTATTTTGAAAATTTATATCTCAAAAACTATTTGACGTACAGATGTCTATTAGCACTCAAATTAAAGCTAGTTTAATGAGCTATAAAGTAGTGTATGATGTTTATCTTCGTATGAGTAATATTTTTCATGCAATTTGCTAAAATAAATTGATTTATAGTTGTTCGATCAAATTTTCATTTGCCAAATTTATATTCGTATGTAAATGTCATGACAAATACTACCCCTACGTGTGATACGACACGATAAGTGTCATAAACTACTTTATAGTAAGATAAATCTCCTTTATTTGGAGTATTGGCAGACATATGTTTTGTTTGTTTGTTTTGTCAAATATCATAAAAACTACTACTCCTACAAAGATAAACGTTATAAACATTTTAATAGTAAATTTAACTAGCTTTAATTTGAGTGCTGGCAGACATCTGTACGTCCAATGAATGGTTTCTGAAATGAATTTTTTCATAAATCAAACTTATAGTCCGAACAATTATAAATCGATTTATTTTAGCAAATATCATAAAAACTACTATTCCTACGAAGATAGACGTAATAAACTACTTTATAGTACATTCAACTGGCTTTAATTTGAGTGCTAATAGACATTAGCAGGTCGAATGGTTATTGATTTCTCAAAATAGATTGACCAACTACTGATATTTCAGTACATTTTTATGAAATGTTGCTTTTTTAAAAGGCTATATCTCGAGAACTATTGGATGCAAATAGCTCTATTATGGCTCATATTTCAGCAAATTTACTCTACTTTAAATAATGTTCTTTTAAATTTTCTAGTGGTGTTGGTAGTTTTTAAGATATAGAGCTACGAATTAAAAATTAATATTTTTTTTTAAGGTTTTGAAACAGCCGCCATTTTGTATTCCCCCTAACTTTACTTGCCAGACTCATCAGTTTTGACTAGTAATTATATATAGCTTTCATTAAAGTAATCAAAAATTGGGGTGAGATAACTGCCTTTTTTTCTTCCTGGTTCTTGTACTAACTATAATGTCTAACACGTATCTCTAATACACCTCTCGATGGTGTTTAATAAACTGGATCAGTACTTTCTTATCCTATTTTTTTAAAATGTAGATTGTCTCTTATTTCTCTGCCTTCTCCGGCGGTTGGCACCAGGTCAGAACTTACATACCCCTTCGTACTACAGGAATAGCACCCTGAAGAACGAAATTACCTCACTGCGGCTGGAACCCAGTCTGGACTTGCATTCCTCCTTCGCGTCTACAGACATAGTACCCTGTAGAGCGAAGTTATCATCCTTAGAGGACTTACGGCTGGCACCCTTTCCATTCACCTACTTACCCAATTTGAGCAAGCATCGCCGAGGCCTTCTGGTCAAGATAACCTAACATTATCAACTGGAGTCAGATCATTTAACACAAAACCTCGACAAGTTTATATTACAATAGGGGTATTCATGATGTTGCGTTAAATGTAAAATGTTTTACCATGTTAAATGTTATAACTATAGCATTGTGAGCCGCCCTATTTGAGGTCATGTTAAACGTTAAATGCACAAGAGCCCCTAGCGGATTTTCTCAGCAACTTGTTTTATAAGCCTTTATGTTTATAACCTTCCTTCCAGACCCTCATGTTATTGTTTACTTCAGTTTTGATTTAAGTAATTAATTACAACATGCCTAGAGTGAGTGAAAAGTGGAATTTGTGTGAAAGTTTAGCTTATGAAATGAAATGAAAAAATAACTTTATTCTGGGACATATGTCCCCTAAGAATAATTACATGGTTCATATAGTGAGATTTTTATCTGGCGAGCGTTTACAAATTTTCAGATAGTAGAATGAAATTCTATTGTTTTTTTCTCAAATGTATCATTATAATTATCCATTCTGGTTTGATAACAGGGATATGAATACCACAAACACACGAAAGAATTGAGCTGTCACAACAAAAATGGCGGCGATCTCAACTGGTCTATTGTGTGACGTCATTCTCCATTTAACAGACCAAGTAACAGACTCTCAGCCATGTTAAATGTTATTTCGTTTTACCACGGTAAAAGAAGGCAATTTTTTTCGATTTAACATGAGTTTTTCCATTTAACACGCTTTAACATGTTAAACCAAAGATCATGAATACCCCTAATATCGGATATTCCTATTAACCTCAACGTAAACTTTCCTTTCTTGGACATATAGTACACTTTTTCTTTAAAGAAGAATAGAGTTATGCCACACTTCTGATTTTCCATGAAGGAAGGAGTATAATAGAAGTGGAGTATTGTAACCAATAAGGCGGGCCTTATATACCTTTCTGGGGCGTGGCACAGGAGTACGAGCCAATCAGCGCTTCTGTTTCAACTTATATTACAATGGCGGACATGGTTATACCACCCTCCTGAATAATGGAGGGGTAAGGTGGCAGGAAAAATAAACTAAAAAGACTGATCTTATTTCTTACTATGCCCTTGCTGCTCAATACATTTCTGTTAGGGTTCACAGACATTGCTTTTGCTTCATAATCATGATATTTAATTAACATCTCATAATTAAATTATAAAATATATAAACAATTATTTTAAATACTTATATCGAGGTAACGATTATTATGTGAGGTACTCTACATCAAAAGGGCCTTGATGTTCAATAGCATATGATATATACTGGATAGAAGGTGAATTGACAAGATGGGCGAGTTTTATGGACGTTCGCCGTTAATCCCTACAGGATGGAAATTCCACTCCTTAAGATAATCGCTGTAGGCTATGAAGTAAGAAAAGAGGAGAGATTCAGAGATGGTATAATGATATAATAATATATTTTACATTTCGAAAAATGTCTTTGAATATTCTGATTAATTATGTATATTATTACAAACCGCTAGCGAAAGAAAGTGAACCCATGAGGCGGATTTTCACATTTTCTGCTCTAGATGTAGCGCCAATAGTATATTTTATTTGGTATAAATACTATCCTAGTTTTTAGCTTGATAAGCTTTTAGTTTGGGGAAAAAGAGTAGCTCAGTGAGTAATGCCCTGTGTTACTATCTCCAAGGGCCCATGTTCGAATTCCAGCTGTAACAGATAATTATTTATTCTGTCTGTGGCCATGAGCCAAACCTGTTGGTCTGTGGTTCACCCAGCCTCTAAAATGTGGGGATGAATCTGGCAGTTGGTAGTAATCATGAACCAAATCACCTCCTTGTATAAACCTTTGTTTAAGAAACAGTACTTCCTTATAAAGTGCTGAATCCCTGACCCCTGAATAGGTTGCAGTGGTAGATTTTAATTTTTTTATTTTGTTTAAGTTTTTAATTTATCATATTTCACTTCTCGGTGCTCTGTGCAAGATAAATTCACTTGTTCAAATCGATGATAAGCTATCTGTTTCACTTGTTATAAAAGTTTTTATAATAATATTTCTAATCACTAACTCTACCACTTTTTTCTTTACATCAACTACTTGTCAAGTTCTAAGACATTTATTGAAGTTAAGTGAGGAGAAGATGGTTGGGGGTGCGGTCAATGAAAAACACAAATAAGTATGATTAACTTATTTTAATGTGCCG
>NW_027109364.1:234745-235332 GCF_000696795.3 Halyomorpha halys
TATTTGTGTTTTTCATTGACCGCACCCCCAACCATCTTCTCCTCATTTATCATCCACGGTCAACTATCTCTCATAATTATTGAAGTTAAGGTTTTCTGAGGAATGAGGCCCTTGCTGGAGATCTAATAGACTGAGAGAACTGTAACTTAAGATAATTGTTATAAATCATCGCAGAAATTTTAATATGTAATATAAGAAGAAATTGTTAGGGTCAGCAAAGATACAAAAATAAAAAACAGCAACCCTCCACCTCACCGAGCTGCAGCGTTTGATAAATCATCTTTTAGCCGAGCTGCATATCTCTGGAACTCCATTCCCTCTAACATACACCATGTACCAACCCTTTCCTCATTTAAAATCCTTATATTTAATTAACTTTTACTTCACCAGTCTAATCCAATACTATTAGATATATTGTAACTATCTTTCTCTTTTGTTTTTTATGTATTTAGTCAGTTAGTTTTTTTTTTCTTCTTTGCATTTAAAATTATTTATATTGTAATATCCTCTTTTTTAATAAATAGTTGATATTTATAGATAAATGATTTTAATTACGTTTTTATTTTATGTATATTGTTTCAGTATTG
>NW_027109364.1:235680-247494 GCF_000696795.3 Halyomorpha halys
ATAAATATTACCTGGTCTCGAAAAATTTTTGAAATAATAAATACGCTGTTCAAAACAAGAAAGATGGCGGTGCGTATCCTTCAAAAAGTCTGTTGAATCAAGGCCATGTTGAGCAGATTCAAATATCATAAAAACTATTTTAACTCTTCACATCATAATTGAAAATACAGTAAATTTAAGAACAAATAGAAGTCAAGAAATAGTACTAAAGAATAATATTCAGAAAGTAAATCATTTGCAAAAAAATCCCTAACTGTTGTGCGACAATCGATGTTTACATGGAACATCGAGGCAGGTTTTGGTTTTTGAGATTCATTCGTTTGTTTGGGCGCGCAGGAGAAATGATGCTTCCAGGATGAGGAGGTCCTCATCAATTTCTGTCCAGCAAGAGTGGACAGTTTGAAAAAGGAAGACAACCAAGAAGAATAGGGGACTCTGAGTTTGGATTGCCTGGTGAGAGGACGCCCGTCGGCTGGAAGCAGGAAAGATTGGAAGCCATTTTTGACGGTAGGACATAGCATTATAGAAAAGAAGATACCAAGAATCATCAAAAGGAGTCTATGAAATTGGTTAGTTTTGTTATACCTAAATTTAAATACACGTGTAAAAGAGATATTAATTTAATTAAGTGTTTATAGTAAAAGTGTCTGTTTCTGATTGCCTAGAAACCCGCCCTGAGATTAAGAGTCTTTTATATTATAAAATTTAAATAAAATTCTATTATCTATTTAATATTAAAGTTTTTAATTTGAACCCAAGCTATCTTTTAAGATATTTAAGTTAAAAAATATAAACATTTCAATTCATTTTATTTTAATAAATTTTTGACCATTACAATATACAATATACTTTTTTGGCCAATTAATGTTATTTTAAAATTAAAATTATCTTTGTAAATATTCTAAAGGAACCTAGTCTCAGAATAATAAACTATTTTTCATTTCAGTTCAAACAAACAAAACTTATTTATTTGCGCCGACGTTTCGATCTGAATTTCAAGCCTTCTTCTGGGTCGCTTAGGCGAAAATTCTGTCTAAAATGTCTTTTCTAAGGTCACTTTACAGAATTTTAGCCTAAACGACCCTAACGAAGACCTGAAATTCAGGACCAAGATAGTATTTAAAACAAATAAAATATGGTATTAGCTCTAAACATAGAGCAGAAAGTGTTTTGCTAGTAATATTTTAAGAATGCTAGTTTTTTTTATATGTATATTATATTTTGTAACTGTGTGTCTTTAATTATCACAACAACTGTGCAGGGGAACATTCTTTTTCACTATTATATGAAAAATGAGTTAAGGTATGTAATGGACAAAATCATTTAAAGAGATCTCTGTCTGGCAGTTTTCAGATTGACAGTAAAACTGAAGATAAACCTTTAAATTGATGTGTAAGGTTGACTGATGTATTGCCTAGAAAATTTTGAAATATATCAATCTACGGTCAATTATTAATACGTAATATATTAATCTATGATATAAATGATGTATTATATCATTTTTTTTTTTACTTATTATGTTCACTTATTGTTTTCTACACCTTATCATTAACGAGAACTCTTTTTCAATTATGTGCACTTTCTTACAACAATCAGTATATAAAAGTAATGCTGGATAAGTAGGCATTGGTTTTGACTTAAAAATCTTTGTTTTTGAAGCTTTAATTTTACTAATCATGAGAGATAGTTGACCATGGATGACTTAAAGGAGAAGATGGTTGGAGGGTGCGGCCAAAAAATAACACAAATAAGTTGAAGTAACTTATTTAGTAGTTCCAACGTTTCGGCCAGAATTTCTAGCCTTCATCAGAGATAAGAACAGAACAAGATAATAACCAGTGAATACAGAAATTTTTTTTTTATTTTATGTATTCATTGGTTGTTATCTTGTTCTTTTTTTTTTTAGCCCTGATGAAGGCTAGAAATTCTAGCCGAAATGTTGGGACGATTAAATAAGTTACTTCAACTTATTTGTGTTTTGACTGCACCCCCAACCATCTTCTTTACTTTTCCTGTATTTATTTTTTTTAATATTCCTGGGACGATTATGTTTTAATTATAACATTCTGGCCCCATTTTTATGATATTGATAGTCCAATTTAATTTTATGATCAAGTTCACATACTTGCCCCTTCCTTAAGATTTAATTTCATATAAGGTATCTGGAAGGTTCATTACTCAAGCAGTTTTGGAGTATGCGTTGAATAGTTTGTTTCCAGAGGTTTATTTTACTGATTAATCATTAAAAAAAGTTTAAATTTGTGTGATTCATATTCTATAATCATCAATGGCAATCATGAAAGTTAGATGTGAAACTTACTTGTTTAACGATATTTAAAATTATACCTAAATTATTTTTTAAAACATTTAAATTTTAATATGCAAGTCATAATTGCTCTCACAAAACATATTAAGGGGGAGTACATGCCACACATACTTGATCTACAATATAGATCTGCATTTACCCCATCTGTCAACTGGGCAACTGGCGGACTGGTTCTTAACCCTTTTAGTGCATTTGCGAAGATAACGGACCGAATTTCACGATTTTACAAGGATTTAGAAAAAAGGCTCATAAGAACCAAACAAAAATCAATATTTACATAATTCAGAACAATATACTAAATAAAGCATTGACACTAATCTTTCAATATTCATTGAAAATTATATCAATAAAAAAGGTGTAAATCATAAAGAAAATATAAATTGAGTTCTCTCTTACACAATGTATTTGCACATTATGTTATCTTTTCATCATAACTTTTTATAGACCCTTTATTACAAAGTATATACTTTGCATTTCCAATATATTATATAACAAAATAAATAATATTCCATAACAAAAATATAAATAATAACTCCAGGGTGTGTGGTAAGTGCCGGACGGATTAAATGCTAGTATCCACGAACAACAAGTAACATTTTCATTTATTCTTAATGAAATTAGATCATTTATAATGTATTATAAATTTATTTTGAAATAAAGTTATCTCACAATTTGCCGAGTAAAGTGCTACAAGGAGTGGGCCGATATATTCACCCCTGACACTATAAGGATTAAGAACTAAAAAACTATCGAGGAGAAATGTATTTTAATGTACAACTTCAAAACATTCCACTTACTGGCAAAATTTAAAAAATAAATAAAAACAGGCCTGTAGTCGAAAGACACAATTTCATCAACAGGTTGAAATCGATAAATTTACAACTTTTTATACTTAACCTTAACGAAATTATGGGGCTGATTTGATATACACGATTCGTGCTCCCTAAAAGACAGCTCTTACAAGTAATCAGTTTGGATTTAACACTATAATTACGTACTTACCCAGCAAACGTAGATACCTCCCATTACCATATATAAGAAATATCCAATGTTAAGTAATTAAAATATTCCTTCCTAAAGTCTAGTCGATAAAGAAAATAATAATAAAAAAGTTCATAATTAAAATTAAAGATTTATTCAATGCAATACCCTTTAAAACAAAAGACATAACAATTCAACATTAACTTAAAGTAATTAATATACATAAATTTTTACAGCACTAGAACCCAATAAATTTTTTTAAAAAATACCAACAAAGAAACAAAAAAAAACTAATGAATAAAACTTTAAAAATTGAAAAATTCGTACATCATTTTCTTTTCTTTTTTTTTTTTTTTTCGGCATCACAAAAATTTCAACTAAACAATAATAATATATTTCCAATCAATTTTTATACAAATAAAAAATAAAAGGAATGATGATGGTTAAACTCGACTTCTAATTTGTATTCAGTCTTTAATACACTAACATAACTTATATATGGAAGCACACAAAAATTATTAATACAAATAGTTTTCGATATGACCAAACAAAAAGTAATCGAAGGACTAAAGAATCATGCTAAACATATTTTATATGGGATCACATAAATACTGGATATAAATAACATCATACCCGTGCAAATTTTTTTTCTGTTTACAAAAATGCACAGAACATTATTTAATCCGACAATGATTCTTAGACAAGCAAATACATCTCATTCAAATGTATGACTTTGAAAGAATAACAAAAATAAAAAACATATATACAATCAAAAAAATCTTTCCTATTTAATTGACCTTTCTCTTAAATATTTGTATCCTTCCTAAACAATTAATACTTTCAAATTCCATTATATAAATATTTAATCATTAAATCCCCATTTTTTAAATGTGAAATATGCTCCACTAATACAAGATGTTCATATAATTAGTACAGAAATACAATTCATTTTTCATTCTTTATAAAAATGATTATAATAAATAAATAAAAAAAAAAAACAATATTAAAAAAATTACAGAAAAACAACCTAAAGCACTGAAACTACGATTCAACACTGCTTCGGAACTGTTACTAACAAAAATTTATTGTTAGGTTAATTGAAAAATAATTCCAATCTTATATTTTTTCTTTTTTTTTTGTTTCAATTAATAAATAAGTAGTAATTAAGTATCAGCTGTTCTTGTTTTGTTTTTTGTTTTTTTAAAACAAATACTTCTTACATATTTACACAAATATACCAGTAAAAATGGTAAAATATTAAACGATTCCTTCCACAATCACGATTGGCTCATCCAATCATATCCACTTTTTTTTTTTTATATATATAAATTTAGTTTTTACTTCCGAAAAATTCATGTTAATTAATAAAATTTCTTGGCTTGTGCTCCCTTATTGTCCCTGTAACAGAAAACAAAAATAGTTAAAGCTAACGTAAAATAGTATAGTTAATACACTTATGGAATCAGTAAAAAAAGACAATTTATAAAGTAATAAAACGTAAAGCTTCACCACCTTCAGTAGTAGCAAAGCAAAAAAATGACCAGGAATAACTTTTCAAATTGAAAAATCATTAATCTATCATTTTTTGCCTAAATTCATTCATTATGATAGATAAAAATAAAAATAATGAAAAATATATACACAAAAAGATGATGGCACAGGTGCAGCGAAAAGAACTCAAATAATAATAAGACTATTAATTATAGGCTAACGTTTCACCCAATTTTTCTGGACTTCATCAAGGCTAAAGATACAAACAACTAAAATAATGGAACAGAGAAACAGAAGTCAGTAATTTTAGCTTTTCTAGCTAATAAATATAATTTTAGCTAATATAAATAATTTTATTAGAGAAGTCTGTCGGGGGGTGCGGTCAGCAAAGAACAACATAAATAAACAAAACCATATTTATTTATTTTATGCCGACGTTTCGACCTCAGTTTCAAATAAATAAATTTTGTTTATTTATGTTGTTCTTTGCTGACCGCACCCCACGACAAACTTCTCCAATAATTAATCTACAGTCAACTATCTGCACCTCATTAAATAATTTTAGCTTTTTTTAGCTAATATAAATAAATTTAGCTTTTTTAGCTAATATAAGTGGTGGCTGTTTCAAAGCGTTAAAAATAATATTTTTTTTATTCGAAGCTCTATATCTTTACAACTACCAACAACAATAGAAAATCTAAGAGAGTATCATTTAAAGTAGAGTAAATTTGCTAAACTGTAAGCCCTAATAGAGCTATTTACGCTCAACAGTTCTCAAGATATAGCTTTTTAAAAAGCAACATTTCATAAAAATGTTGAATGAAACGTACTGAAATATCAGTAGTTAGTTAATTTATTTTGAGGAAACTATATCTCAGGAACTATGTGACGTACAGATGTCTATTAGCACTCAAATTAAAGCTAGTTTAATGGACTATAAAGTAGTTTATGATACTTATTTTTGCAGGAGTAGTAGTTTTCATGAAATTTGCTACAATAAATTGATTTATAGTTGTTTAGACACATTTTCATTTGCCAAATTTATATTCCTATGTGAATACCATAAAAACTACTACCCCTACGAAGATAAGTGTAATAAACTACTTTATAGTAACTTAAATATTCTTTATTTTGAGTGTTGGCCGACATATGTGCATCTCATGGGTCTAGAGATATAGTGTTTCAAAAATCCAACATTTTATACGAATAACTGGAAATTAACATTTTGTGAGTATATTTTGTCAAATATCATAAAAACTACTAGTCCTACAAAATAAAAAAGTTATAAAATATTTTATAGTAAATTTAACTAGCTTTGATTTGAGTGCTGACAGACATCTATACGTCCAATGGTTGCTGAAATAAAGTTTTTCATAAATCAAACTTATTGTACGAACAACTATAAATCAATTTATTTTAACAAATATCATGAAAACTACTAAGATAAAGATCATAAACTTCTTTATAGTTCATTAAACTTGCTTTAATTTGAGTGCTAATAGGCAATATGTGACATAGTTCCTGTGATATAGACTTCTCAAAATAAATTAATTAACTATTAATCTTTTTTAAGAAATATTACTATTTAAAAAGCTATATCTCGAGAACTATTGAACGTAAATAGCTCTTCTAGGGCTAATGTTTCAGCAAACTTACTCTTCTTTAAATAATGTTCTCTTAGATTTTCTAGTGTTGTTGGTAGTTTTTAAGATATCGAGCTCGGATTAAAAGATTAATGTTTTTTTTTAAGGTTTTGAAACAGCTGCCATTTTTTATTCTCCCTACCTATACTTGGCAGACTCATCAATTTTGACTAGTAATAGTTTTCATTAAAGTAATAAAAAATCGGGGTGAGATAACTGCCTTTTTTTTCTTCCCAGCTCTTGTAATATTTCACTTGTTACCCGCACTCAACTTTGAATTGTAATTAATACTCACTCGTTTCAGAACAGAAATTTTATATTATTCCCTGTCGCAATACTTCATCATATTAATTTTCTAAACAAACTTTTCAGTTGACACATTGACCAACTTCAATCGTAACAGTTTGTTGAAAAATACTTTTAATAATATTTTTTGGAAACAAAATTTAATATTTTTCTTTTTGCAAATAAAAGAAGAAAGAAGATATCCACATATGTTGTAATGGAGAAGAATTAGAAGTGGTGACAGACTTCACATACAGTGGTAGACAGATCTGGGAAGGTAGACACAGTCTGGATTAACAAGGCAAATGCAGTTTACTACCAGATATATATATATACATATACATACACAGTGTTACAACATTGTGATAGGGAAGAGAGTAGGCAAAGATGTCAAGCTAATTATCTTCAAAAACCTACCCATACTTTTGTATAGAGCTGAGAGTTGGATAAAACAGACCGACAGAAGAGCAGAATCATTTCTCCCGAAAGGAAATTTATACGAAGGACAATTGCAAAAAGGAGGGGCCAAGTTCACAATGAAAGGATTCATTAGAAACTGCAGATAGACGCACTGAAAGTGCTCCTGGAAAATCATCAGCTAAAGTTGTCCGGCCATGTTATCAGGATGGATAACCACAGAGATCCTGGGATTTGTCCCGGATGGCAGAAGACCTAGGGGATGCCCTGGGATGTCCTCCTTCGACTACATTGAGCGACTCTGTAGGGCGAGGGGGAAGGACCTTTAACAGGCAAGGAATCTAGCTAGAAATAGGGAAGAACGGAATTCCTGGGTGAATGCTCCTCTACGCTGAGAGGCACTAAAGAGGGAAGCCAAAGTAGAAGAAGCAAAAATACAAAAATTTAATAGTTTTCAAACTTTTATGTTCTACTATCATTTATTCAATGCCAAATTATTATAGAATCTATAATAAATACTAAAATGATTTTATGCAGATGATCTTCCTGTCAAGAAGAAAGGCTGATATCAACGCCATAGAATGAAAATCTTGTACCTCAAAACAAAAAAAATATATATATAAATATTATATATAGACTTACCTGTATAATAAGTAAACAAACATGACAACGAGATGACCGAAAAATGCTAGGAACAAAATTAGGGGTGTTATACAGGTTGGGCAAGACTGTGCTGTCAACGGCACTTGTTGCCGAATCGATCCCATTCCCTCTTTGATCTCCCGCAGCATGTCGGTAGTTTCTTGGCTCTGTGGTGCTCCTCCTCCCGCCTGCTGCGATAACGATTCAGCTTTTCTGATAACGTCCAACAGGTAGCCCCTAAAATAAATCAAATTATTATATGTTTCAATAATTATCTGTCGTTATAAACATGACTCTATTTAGGGAAGATTTATTAGTTGACTATATGTAATGAAGAAAAATGGCCCAGATGATAGTAAAAAAAAAAAGTAGAGAAACTTTTAATACAAGAATGTTTCATTCCACTTTGTTTGTCTTATAAGTACTAAAAAACAAGAAACAACAAAAAATCTAAACAATATTGCTAACAAGGCTAGGGCTAGGATGGCATGTGAATATATAGTAAACTGAGGTAAGACCATAAGATTATGTAAAAGGTATTGCAAAAATAACACTCGGTGTAAATTAAAAGAAAACATTGTAGAAACTAAAAGAAGAAAAGAAATAATGAAGAAGGAAATAAGGTAAGCGAGCGGTAATTCAATCATGGTATAATAAAGCAGGTGGGAAATAAGGGGAATAATAATCGTCGAGGAAAAGGAAAAGAACGATATAATAATATAGATTGAGATATAATAATATAGAGATATTACAATGAAGGAGAAAAATATAAAAGAGATGATCGGGGGAGCGGTCAACAAAATGGAACAAAAAAAATAATAAAATAGTTTTCAACTATTTATTTGCCGATATTTCGTCCCACTTTGCAGGACTTCATTAGGGCTAAAATGGATAGAAAAAACTAAAACCATTGTAATATCCTCTTTTTTAATCAATAGTTGATATTTATATATAAGTGATTTTAGTTACGTTTTTCTTTTATGTATATCGTTTCAGTATTGATTATTTGTTATTTTAAATCAAAAAGCAAACTAACCTGTTTTCATTGTTTAAAATAAATACATTGTTAAAACAAGGAAGATGGCGGTGCGTGTCCTTCCAAAGTGTTCGTTGAATTGTTTGTGTTGAGAGAGATTGAAATTTTTCAACTTTTGTTGTTTCTATATAATAATTATAGAAAAAGAATAATCAAAGAAGAAATAGAAGAACATAACAATTATTAATAAACTATTTACATCGTAAATCATAGCAAATAAAGCAGAGCGATTGTACTACAATCGATTACTTTTGGATCGACCAGTGAACATTGAAGATAGAAGAGAGAAAAGGGGCACTCTTGTTTTGGTTAGCTAATGAGAGGACATCAGTCGGAATTCGGCTAGAAACGGGAAGGACTGGAAGCCATTGTTAGGAGTTGGATATAGCATCATCAACAAGAAAATATCATCAATCATCAGGGGAAGATGTGTGATTGGTTAGTTTTGTTTCTGATTGGAATTTATTGTATCTGTAAAATAGCTATTAATTAAGTTTAAGTGTTATTAGTGGTAAAGTGTTGTCTGTTTCTGATTGCCTGGAAACCCGCCCTGAGAAAAGAGTCTTTTATGTTATAAAATTTAAATAAAATTCTATTATCTATTTAATATTAAAGTTTTTAATTTGAACCCAAGCTATCTTTTATACTTGAAATTAGTTAAAACTATTGAAATTATTTTAAATAATTTTATGATTATTACAACATGTTAACACTGTAAGATAATAAGATGACACTAAAATAAACTAAGGTGGGGTTAAAAACTATTTAAATATAAGTGAAAAATTACATAAAAATGAACAAAAATAAATAAAAATAAGATGTACAACAATAATGGTACACATAAAAAAATAAATAACAGAGTATTAGATTTAAAATGAACAGGAGATGTAATAACATGTAAAAATAGATATTTGATAGTAAAAATAGATACCTATTTTATAGTAAAAATAGATAATTTGACCTTTTTATCATTAGTATTTCATATCAACTGTTGTGCCATAACGGTCGTTCTTGACAGGTACTTTTCGAACCTTAGTCCACTAGCGCACTCTAGCAGAAGTCAAAAACAAACTCTTACTACATCGTCAGTTAGCATCTTCCCGTCCCCTTTACACACCACTATGTAAGTTCTTACATTATTCTTTTCCTTTCTCCATATACTACCTTTTCCTATTGTATATATATGTGCATCTCATGGGTCTAGAGATATAGTGTTTCAAAAATCCAACATTTTATACGAATAACTGGAAATTAACATTTTGTGAGTATATTTTGTCAAATATCATAAAAACTACTAGTCCTACAAAATAAAAAAGTTATAAAATATTTTATAGTAAATTTAACTAGCTTTGATTTGAGTGCTGACAGACATCTATACGTCCAATGGTTGCTGAAATAAAGTTTTTCATAAATCAAACTTATTGTACGAACAACTATAAATCAATTTATTTTAACAAATATCATGAAAACTACTAAGATAAAGATCATAAACTTCTTTATAGTTCATTAAACTTGCTTTAATTTGAGTGCTAATAGGCAATATGTGACATAGTTCCTGTGATATAGACTTCTCAAAATAAATTAATTAACTATTAATCTTTTTTAAGAAATATTACTATTTAAAAAGCTATATCTCGAGAACTATTGAACGTAAATAGCTCTTCTAGGGCTAATGTTTCAGCAAACTTACTCTTCTTTAAATAATGTTCTCTTAGATTTTCTAGTGTTGTTGGTAGTTTTTAAGATATCGAGCTCGGATTAAAAGATTAATGTTTTTTTTTAAGGTTTTGAAACAGCTGCCATTTTTTATTCTCCCTACCTATACTTGGCAGACTCATCAATTTTGACTAGTAATAGTTTTCATTAAAGTAATAAAAAATCGGGGTGAGATAACTGCCTTTTTTTTCTTCCCAGCTCTTGTAATATTTCACTTGTTACCCGCACTCAACTTTGAATTGTAATTAATACTCACTCGTTTCAGAACAGAAATTTTATATTATTCCCTGTCGCAATACTTCATCATATTAATTTTCTAAACAAACTTTTCAGTTGACACATTGACCAACTTCAATCGTAACAGTTTGTTGAAAAATACTTTTAATAATATTTTTTGGAAACAAAATTTAATATTTTTCTTTTTGCAAATAAAAGAAGAAAGAAGATATCCACATATGTTGTAATGGAGAAGAATTAGAAGTGGTGACAGACTTCACATACAGTGGTAGACAGATCTGGGAAGGTAGACACAGTCTGGATTAACAAGGCAAATGCAGTTTACTACCAGATATATATATATACATATACATACACAGTGTTACAACATTGTGATAGGGAAGAGAGTAGGCAAAGATGTCAAGCTAATTATCTTCAAAAACCTACCCATACTTTTGTATAGAGCTGAGAGTTGGATAAAACAGACCGACAGAAGAGCAGAATCATTTCTCCCGAAAGGAAATTTATACGAAGGACAATTGCAAAAAGGAGGGGCCAAGTTCACAATGAAAGGATTCATTAGAAACTGCAGATAGACGCACTGAAAGTGCTCCTGGAAAATCATCAGCTAAAGTTGTCCGGCCATGTTATCAGGATGGATAACCACAGAGATCCTGGGATTTGTCCCGGATGGCAGAAGACCTAGGGGATGCCCTGGGATGTCCTCCTTCGACTACATTGAGCGACTCTGTAGGGCGAGGGGGAAGGACCTTTAACAGGCAAGGAATCTAGCTAGAAATAGGGAAGAACGGAATTCCTGGGTGAATGCTCCTCTACGCTGAGAGGCACTAAAGAGGGAAGCCAAAGTAGAAGAAGCAAAAATACAAAAATTTAATAGTTTTCAAACTTTTATGTTCTACTATCATTTATTCAATGCCAAATTATTATAGAATCTATAATAAATACTAAAATGATTTTATGCAGATGATCTTCCTGTCAAGAAGAAAGGCTGATATCAACGCCATAGAATGAAAATCTTGTACCTCAAAACAAAAAAAATA
>NW_027109364.1:250135-255641 GCF_000696795.3 Halyomorpha halys
AATTAGACTTACGTATGTTCAAGGGTGAATGAAAGATATAAGAGAAATAGAAAACAAAAATTGTACGCACTAGGAGATGGAAAACCTAGGAAATAAGATGAGAATACATAAAGATCAAGAAATAAAAAAAAAAAAATAATAATAAAGAACAAATCAGAACCACTTAGCTGCCGTGTTGAAAGCCAACAAACAAATGGCAAAGGCGGATGAAGGATAGACATAGAGTGGGGGTAGATAGGGGGGGTGACTTATATGAAACCGCTTTAAATATCACCTCCCAGTCTACGTCCATTCGTTTGCTGTATTCCTTTCTGACCTCACCCCAACCATCTCCTTCATATTTAGTTACGGTCAATCAATCACTTTTTTATATAAAAATAAAAATAAAATATACAGTATTGAAAAGAGGTTATCTTATGTTATAGTCCTACTACCTCAGGTTTACAATACATTTTAGTTCTTCATATCTCGTTTACTAGCCCTGCAATATTGGTATTGCAGTGTGGTATATATATTGTAATAATTTTAAAAAATATAAAATTAAAATAAAAAGAATCTGAATAGTTTTTAAACTTTTTTCAAATATGAAAGATAACTTGGGTTCAAATTGAGAACATTAATATCAAATGGATAATAAAATTTATTCAAATTTAATAATATAAAAGACTCTTAATCTCAGGGCGTGTTGTTACTAGACAATCAGAACAGGCATTTACAATAATTTCAATTAATTAAAATTACATCTGTTTTACAAATATATTCTAATTTAGTTATAACAAAACTAACCACGCTCTACGATCTTCCTTTGATGATTTCTGGTGTCTTCTTTGTTCTTAATCTTATTGTTCTGTCCTAGCATCAAATATGGCTTCCTTCTTGACAGAAATTGTTGACGACCTCTTCATACTAAGAGACCATCTCTCCTTGACGCCACAGACACAACTGACCTTTGTCAAAATGAAAACCTTCCTTGAGGTTACATGTAAACATCAATTGTCCCCCAACAGTTAGGGATTTTTCCAAATGATTTATTTTCTGAATATTATTCATTTGCACTATTCCTTGATTTCTATTTTTTCCTTTAATTTACTGTATTTTCAATTATGATGGGAAGAGTTAAAATAGTTTTTTATGATATTTGAATCTGCTCAACATGGCCTTGGTTCAACATACCGCCATCTTGGTTTTTTGTATCACGAAGTTATTATAAACAATGAAACTTGGTTAGCTTGCTTTTTGGATAAACAAAACAAATGAATATTATAATGATACATAAAATAAAACATATCAAAACCCTTTATACATCAAAAATATACTATTTACTCAAAAAGAGCATATTACAATATATATATATTTTTTTTTGTAATATGCTCTTTTTTAGTAAATAGTATATTTTGATGTATAAAGGGTTTTTAATATGTTTTATTTTATGTATCATTTTAAGATTGTTAATTTGTTTTGTTTATCCAAAAAGCAAGCTAACCAATTTTCATTGTCTATAATAACTTCGTGATTCAAAACAAAACCAAGATGGCGGTACATATTCTTCAGTCAACAAGTCCGTTGAATCAAGGCCATGTTGAGCAGATTCAAATATCATAAAAACTATTTTAATTCTTCCCATCATAATTGAAAATACAGTAAAGTTAAGAAAAAATAGAAGTCAAGAAATAGTGCTAGAGAATAATATTCAGAAAGTAAATCAATTGCAAAAATCCCTTACTGTTGTGCGACAATCGATGTTTACATGGAACATCGAGGCAGGTTTGGTATTGGACTAGGCATTCGTTGTTTGGGCGCGCAGGTGAAAGGATGTCTCCAGGATGAGGAGGTCCTCATGAATTTCTGTCCAGCAAGAGTAGGAAGCCATTTTGGACGATAGGACAGAACAATAGAAAAAAGAAGATACCAAGAATCATCAAAAGAAGATTGTGAACTTGGTTAGTTTTGCTATACATAAAAATAGATACATGTGTAAAATAGATATTAATTTAATTAAGGTAATTATTGTAAGTGCCTAGTAACCCACCCTGAGATTAAGAGTCTCTTTTGTATTATAAAATCAAATAAAATTCTATTTTATATTTAATATTAAAGTTCTTAATTTGAACCCAAATTATCTTTTATATTTGAAAATAGTTTAAAAAACGATTAAAATTCTTTTTATTTTATTTTAAAATTATTACAATATATATATACAGCAATATTGGTATTGGTGTTTTATAATTTTTAAGGTACCTTCTTAGACTAAGACCCGTACCATTTTCCTCCATTAAAAATTTATATAATTTTAATAGTTGAAAATAGATAAAGTAGATCTGGGAGAACTTTATATAATAAATACTAGGGGTATTCATGATGTGTTAAATGTAAAAAGTTTTAACATGCTAAATATTATAAGTATAGCATTGTGAGCAGCCTAATTTAAAGTCCATGTTATATGTTAAATGTAAAGGAGCTCCAAGCAGATTTTTTGGGCAACTTGTTTTGAAACCTTTACAAGATAATAAAATCTCCAACAGCTTCTTCACATCATCTTCCTCCACTTCACTTGTTCATTGTTTCCTCTCCTAGTTTTTCACCATTACTGTATTATTATTTTTATCCATTACTTCATTAGAGTTTAAAAACATCCAAATCAAAAACAACACAAACCACGAGCAACTAACCTATCAAAACGACAACAGAGAAAATGGTATGGAACTGAGCTGGTCTGTTGTGTGACGTCATTCTCCATTTAGCAGGCCTTAACAGACTCTTAACCATGTTAAAAGTTATATTGTTTTAACATGCTAAAAGATGGAAATATTTCTCCATTTAATACAACTTTTTCTATTTAAGATGTTGAATTAAAGATCATGGAATACCCCTATAATAAATTATTGTTAAATCTTACTTGAGTTCTCTAGATTGAGCGATTATCGAATTCTGATTGGCCAAAACAGCATCAACTTCATGCCGTCTAATTGTGTCGATAGCAAGCGGTTGGCTTGCAGGAGGCGGCAAACCTGAAACAACAATATTAATATTAAATAAAATAATAAGAAATACAATGTTGTGTGTTTGTTGTTGAATATAAATTTAATAAAAGAAGTTTTGGGGGTATGTAGAAGGGTTATATTTTTTCTTATTTTTCTATCCTAATGTGTATTTTTTACTATTCTTATTCATTTCTCCCAACATACAATATTCACTTATGATTGTCACCACAGTTTATTATTTTTCTGTTTTATTACTTGTTATTTTTCATTTTGTTTGTATAATTTTATACATAATATCGACAGCTTGCTACATAGAGGTGCTAAGTAAATTTTCACCAGCTTTACGAAAAATACAATTTAAGATTCTCTCTTTTAAGAAATGTACAATTTTTCAATAATTTTCCTAAAAGAGAGAACCTTTCATTGCATTTTTTCGTAAAGCAGGTGGAAATATATTTAGCCCCACTGTGAAGTAAGCCATCGATATAAAAAAAAAATAATAATAATAAATTTAAGAATCAAATTGTCTGTATTCTCAATTCTGAGTTAAGATTACTGTTCCGTTTTCAGAAAGGTATATATTATCAAACATCAATAAAAACATCGAAACACACAGCCTACTAGATTTTGGAGGGTTTTTTCCTACCACAGTCTCCCCATCGGACCATCTTCCTTTTATCATTACTTTGATTTTTTTTGTTTGTATATAAAGTTGACTATTTCACCTATTATCAATCTGGACGAGGGAAGCTGCTATAAGAAGCAGAAGTAACCGCAGCAGCGAGACTTCGAATCACCATCACAGATAAGCAACCACAATAAATTTATATGAGACATCATAAGATCTGTTCTTATCTCGTATCATTAAATAATTTTCATTTTACTAAACGCACAAACACAATCTGCCCCTCCAGGGAATAATACTTGACACAACAAAAATATAGATATATTCACTAATACACAGAAATATATTTCATAATTTAAACACTAAGGGTTTAAACACTAATTTGGAATAGTATTTTCAGTATACCTGGGGTAATGCACAAGTGTAGACACAAACAGTCAATCAACAATCTTTCATTGTTGACTATATCGTTACTAATATTATTTTAATTTTATTGTTAATTTTTTAATTTACATATAATTATCTTTATTGTTTAGCTTTATAGACAATTTAATTGTCATTTAACAAGCATTTGAAAACTACTGAGATATGTTTTTGTATTATTTAAAAAAACTAATAAAAATAAATGGTTTTACAAGAAAACTCATTTTTCGACTGATACACAAAAGCTATTATTGAGAGGGCCCCTGAATCGGTACACAGGAATGAGAGGCTGAAAGCCTATACAAAAAAAAAAAAAAAAAAAAAAAAAAAAAAAAAAAAAGCAACAAAACATATTTATCAGAGCTCCAGAATAAAATTGTACATTTTCATAAAAAATTAACATACTGACATTATTGCTATTAAATAGATAATTATAAACCACAACAATAAAATTTTAGTAATAATTAATTGGACATAAAAAAAAAAATATGAAAGGGATGAACCATAAAGTAAAATTAGAAAAAATAAAATATACATTAATATACAAATATACATCACCTTGCTGGCCAACAACTTGCTGCTGAACACCACCAGACTGGTGTAAGGTTGAAATGAGACCTAAAGCACGCTCTTGTCTGCCGACGACTTCATCAATTTTTTGACTAATAAGCTTAACCTAAACAGAAAATTAATTCAACTAAGCTTAAAAAAAAAAATGTTAAACAATAACAAAAAATATATAATTTGTAACCAATTTTGCGACCAACATTGGTATTTTAATTATAAAACTATAGGACAACTAGCATGTCATTATCTCTCTACTAACTACTTATTACTCTACTCGAATATTAGTCAACACTTCTACATTGAAAATAATTTTTAAAGGGAAAAATATGGAGGAACAAAAATTAAACTATTTATAAGAAATCAATTTTCAAATTAATCATATAAAATAAGAAAGAAAAAAAAGAAACATGCCTAACTAGGTACTATGTTAATAAATGCCTTGAAACTATAATAAAAATATTATGTTTTTAAAATGCTGATATGAAGAAAACTTCCAATTAGAATATGTTATTCTATATTTTGTACTAGTACAATGTTTTGGGATTTATCCCATACTCATGTACAGTGGAACCCCGTTATAACGACCTGTTTGGGACTTGGGGTGAGGTCGGTCCCATAAAAAGGTCGGATTAAGCGGAGTCTGTTACGCTGGGGAATTAGACTTACGAATGTTCAAGAACGAATGAAAAATACATAAAAATTAGAATACAAAACCAATTTATCCGATGAAGGTTTTCTAAGTCTTTTTTTATTTGCTGGGTCATCTGACAACTATGAAACACTAAATGAAATTAATTGATCCCGATTTTTTTGCCAGTCCTTCACAGTAGTAACGCCAACTCTTAAATCACTAGCTACTTTGATAAGTCGCTCACCCATTTCGATTTTTTCAAGGGCCTCAAGTTTTTCC
>NW_027109364.1:255781-263692 GCF_000696795.3 Halyomorpha halys
AACAAGGAGCGAGAAGTGAATCATCTTTCCAGGAAAATAGTTACAAAGTACAGAGGAAACGTCGTATGTATACAAGGGGTGTTTCTTCTCAGAAATAGTCGGTTTATGCGAGGAGCAATCATTCAAAAGGTCGGACTATTGAGAGGGATTCTATCGAAAAAAAGGGTCGGTTTATGCGAAGAGTCGGTTTATCGAGGGTCGTTATAACGGGGTTCCACTGTATTATTGTATCCTAAAATTATAACCAATAATTTAATATTATTAAAAATTTTCATCTATATGTTATATGTATACAATTAAAATTCTCGTAATCGATATTTACCTCATATTTGTCAATTTTATCAATTTCCATTGTGAACTTTTGTCATTTATATAAATATTGTCACAATTTTAGGATACAAATAGTACATGAGCATGGGGTAAACTCGGAAACATTGTACAAGTACAAAATATAGAATAGTAATATATTCTAATTGGAAGTTTTCTTCACCTCAGCATTTTAAAAAAAATTAATACAATCAACCTCCTAGAACTGAAAAACCAGGATAAAAATATAATGACGAAGCTTTTAAATTAGAAATTAGAATATACTACCCCTTCTTTTATGCTTCTGCTTAATCTAACCAAATTAGATTAGTATTTCCAATTCGTAATTCTAATTAAAATTGAAGCTATGTAGATATCGAACTCAGACTGTACCAGTCCTGATGAACATCTAACAAAGTGGTTTGAAACATCACCATCCAAAAAATATTTACTATTTATTAATATTATATTACTTTATTATATTATGTGTATTATATTACATATTATTTCTGATCACCGCCCAGAGCTGCTGTTACACAATGTGGTCAACCATTAATATTTAATATGAAAACAAAAATTAAATAACCATTTGATTAAGAATATATCAGGAACCCAGTTGTAAAACATAGCGTATATCATTTTTTGCGAATTAAAGTTTTTGGCATCATTGAGTTATTTAAGGCTGATTTGATATATTGTTGATAGAATATTTATGATTTATTTTTTTTTTTAATAATTTGGGTATTAAGTAGTCGTGTCTGCTGATGTAAAACATTGTAACTAACCAACATTTTGGCATTGTAAAAGTTGTGATTTACTTAGCTACCATCTTTTACGACCAAATAACAAAATCTATACCATGAATACCCGCTTATTAAACTCAAATCAACAAGTCAGTCATTTTTTTTTCACTCCGGTTATTGAAATATATATTTCCTTTTTTTTTTTTAATTAAAAATTTTATATTATCGTATTGTACTAGAAATATCTAAAAAGGAATTTTATTTTAATTTTATCAATTTTCTAGACCTGCAGTAAAATAACCTATCATATATATATATAACCTTTTCAACTTTTAGATACTGGTATTTATTATTTAAATAAATTAATTGGTTTCCAGGTTAAGTCTCTTCTTCTTCTTATTTAGCTTTCCTCTTTAGTCTCTCTTAGCGTAGAGGAGCATTTAAGCCAGGAATTACATTCTTCCCTATTGTTTCTCACTAGGTTCCTCGCCTGTCGGAGGTTCTTCTCCTCCGCCCTACAGAGTTGCTCAATGTAGTCGACATATGGCATCTTAGGGCAACACCTAGGTCTTCAGCCATCTGGGACATATTCCACAGTCTTTAAGAGGAACTCTGGGGTCGTCCATCCTGATAACATGGTCGAACCACTTTAGCTGAATAGCTTCCAGGAGCTCTTTCAGTGGAGTTATCTGAAACTCCTGACGAATCCTTTCATTGCTAACTCGGTCCTTCCTTCTTGTTTTTCCAATTGTCCTTCGCAAAAATTTCATTTCGGCAGCGGTAAGTCTGCTCTCCTGTCAGTCTGTTATTATCCAACTCTCCGCTCCATACAAAAGTATGGGTAAATATTCTGTCTTGAAGATATGTAGCTCGACGTCTTTGCTTAATTTTCTCTACCTATATAAATATACACCTCACTTCCAAATATTTTAAAACTTTTTGCAAGCTCTTCTGCTCAGGTCATTAATATCAGTCAAATCACCATATTTTGTCACACTTTCATTAATTTTTAAAACTTTTAATTATAGATCAACTTATAATTAAGAAAGTGATAGTGTTACTTTCTTATCAACTAACTCAGTTAATTTATAATCTTAATATATTCTTGAGACTGGTAATTCTTTAATAAATAACTCAAATACTATCCAATTATAGTATCAAAACTTTATTTCTTTTATTCGTCCAACGTTTCGGCCAATCTGGCCATCTTCAGGGACATCTACTCAATACTACTTTGCAAACATCTAATTTAAAAACTCTAAAACTTCATTCAGGCTATTCTGCCCAGGTCAAAACATTTATATCTAATTAGTTAATTATCCATTAAAAAAACAGTCAAAAATTATTTCTCTGCAAACACTATTAATAAACATTAATTTTTAAAACTTTTAATTATAGATCAACTTAACACTATCACTTTCTTATCAACTAACTCAGTTAAGATATAAATTAATATTTAAGATTGTCCTAGAGGATGGCGGAACTGGCTGAAACATTGAAATGTTAAAGAAATAATAAAGAGTGCTAAGACTTAACTTGGATACTAGAGTTGGGCAACTTTGAAACTAATAGCTAAAATCGCCATGGATACGATATTTATTTATCAATGTTTCATTCATGAATAAGGGTCGTATCCATGGCGATTGTTATGGATACAATATTTACTTATCAATGGTTCATTCATGAATAAGGGTTGTATCCATGGCAACTTTAGCAAGAGCTAATTTTTGCCCATCTCTGCTGGATACCAATTAATTTATTTAAATAATAACCTACCATTTTACACATTGCTCCTAATATAGAACATAAATAAAATCAAAGCTCACTATAATAAACATGAAAAAAATTATATAAAATAACATATCAAACATACGTGGTCAAATATCTGGCTCATTCCTGAGAAGATTTGTTTCAGTTCTCGTTGGGAATCACTTTCGAACCAATCTTCGAATTCATTTTCAGTATCTGGATGATCTTTTTTATATCTATAAAACAAAGCCAGTAAGACAATTGTTGAGTCAATAATCGATAAAAATAAAATTCATGAATAATGAAAAAATACTGTTTAGATATAAAAAATAACCAGTTGTATTAGAATCAATAAAAAAAAATTCAAAAGTATTTTAAGAATAACTAATATGGAAAGGTTACAGATATGGGATTTCTGGATACGGGAACTTATTTATTTATTGATATTTACAACTGTATAAAAAATACAACAATTAAATTTGATCATAATCATAATGACATAATGATAATATGATACAGCATGTAGAGAAACTACCCATATACAAACATCTTAAAATATAACGTCACGAGACCATCTTCTTTTCAGGCGCCTCGGAGGATTGCCAGGAATGGAAGAGGAAGCAAGGTTAGAAACTAGTGGGTTTGGGTGGTTAGGGAGTTTATAATGGAAGGATTGACATCAGGTTAGGGCTAGATCGGTTACATAAGGAACATTTAGGTCTTTATGGATGGTTTTATTAGTAACAAAATAAGGAGCATTGAGGATTTTGAGAGGAATTCGAAGGTTTAGTGGAGCCCCAAAGCTCAACTCCGTATGGGCCAGATGGGCCTTATTATTGTCATGTAGATCAGTCTTTTGTAATTAGTTGGAAGTTTAGACCGTTTGTCAAGTAAGTTCTCTAATAGTCGGAATCTGCATGCAGTTTCCTGTCAATCCGGGAACTGATTTCCAAAATTGTTATCTAAGCTAATACATCCTAGGAGCCAAGAAAAAAATGTTTACATAATTCTTTATTTATTTATTTAAATTCACAATTGCAGAAAAAAAAAATCAATAAGGAAATGTGATAAATATTTCAGAACACATGACAATCTTGGGAAGGGACAATGAAAAAAAAAAAAAAGAAGAGAAAAATTTTATAAAGGAAAAATAAGTCTGATTCATATTCAGCATCTTTTTAAAATCATTAGATACAAATTTTCATATAAATCAAAAATTTGAAATTCAGGACTTAAATTTTCTGGAGGATACTTTTTTCTGCCGATGTCTCGTGTTCACAAAATAAATTTATAACTCCTTGAAATGTTATTCAAATCCAACGTAACTACAACAGTTGGAAACTTGAATTTCTGCTCTTCCAACCTACATCAATATCTTTCCAATTTTATGCCTTAAAAAGGGAGAAAAGGTAATTTCAAATAAAGAAAAACATCTCAAATGTTCAATTTTAGAATTATTATTTCTCCAGTTCTAATTTGTCTATGAAGGTCCGGTTTGTATCAGTTCGGACTGCCCTAAATCTCTTTTAAGTTTAGAATAGATTAGTGGAGTTATGTTCTACTGTTATGCATTTTAATATTCAAGCTCTCTATCCCTATGTAATATAAGAATAATAAGCAATTGTCCAACTAGTCTTAGTGTGCTGTGTGTATAGCAGGCCAATGCAGTTGGCCAGCACTGTTTTTTGAATAAAATGTCTCTCTTAGGGATAAGGGTATTTAATCATGTCACGATCCCAAAGGAAAAAGCCTTGAAATTTCTCGAACTGCACACTATGCTATAAATTTAAAAAAAATTTAATGAACCCTTACTCCTCTTTTTGGAGATCCAATTTCTTCTGAAATTCTTGATACTCTTTGGTTAATTTGACTTCTTCTTCTGGGCTGAGCTTAGGAACTTGAACAGACGGCGCTGGAGGCTGCGTTCCAGGAGGGTACATCGACGTGGTGAGGAAATAAAGAACATCGTGGTCATCGGCAAGGCCACCGGTTGCAGCAGAAATACCGAAGTAACCTGTTTTAGGTAAAAATAAATTCTCAACTCTGAGACAGATCTCGTAATCTTGATCCGAGTTGGTCATTCCATTGTGGAATAATACCTAAAAAGGAAACAAATAAATTATATAAGTAATATTTCTAAATCATGAAATCTACTTTCAAAAAATTATTTAATTTTTATAGTATGCTCTGTATATTAAATTAAAAAAATTTAAGTTTTTTCTTTTAGAATAAAATAAATCTCTGGTTTTATGACCTAGAATAGTTTGATAACTACTTTTCAAGGACATTTATTATTCCTGTTGTATAGTCCAGGTAAAAATTTGAATTATTTTTAACAGAAATTGCGCATTAGCAGTTAAAAAAAATACTGTATTCGCTAAAAAATGAAATTTTGACAGGAGTGTACAGAAACTTTTAGTAAGTTAACTTTTTACTTCTGAATATAAGAAACTCGATAAAAAAAGAACAAAGTGAAATCTTCTTATTGTAAATGGGTTTCTAGGAATAAACAAAAAGGCACTGGACCACACATGGCACTGGACTCCATATTCTGGTGACAGTTCAATACCGTTCAAAATTGCAGATAAAATATACCTCCATACCCATCTTTTTATATATACATATATCAAAATTTAAGCGATTGTCCTTTAAATTTTACTGAGTTACATATCCTAGCTTCTTGTAATACATTAGGAGTTGTTATCTATAAACTTAAAAATATATGGCAACCATTTTGAAAATTTGGCATATTAGGTCTACGCATCCTCTGGTTGTGGTAAAATTTTTACTGTTATCCGAGGAGAAGATGGTTGGGAGTGTGGTCAAAGAGATACACAAATAAGTTGGTGTAAACCTATTTTATTGTGCCAACGTTTCGGCTAGAGTTTCTAGCCTTCTTCAGGGCTGTTAGCTTGAAAATTAAACACCTAATCAATTTTTACTGTCATCATTTGCAAATAGTTTTACATTAGAATCCAGTGAAAGAAATCAGTTTACAATTACTTTTAGGTTAACCTGGAATTTTAATGAACTTAATCAGGAGTGTACCATGTTTCCAAAATGATTAACATGTAGGGTTTCTTGTCCAAAAACAATATTCAAGACCAGGTAAAGTACAAAATTTTTATATATGTATATATAGTTGACCGTAAAAATTGATATATAAGAAGATGGTCAGGGTTGCAGTCAAAAGAGAAACAAAAATAGTTAACAATTATTTATTTACCGAAACGTCAGAAAATAAATAGTTGTAAACAATTTTTGTTTCTCTTTTGACCGCAACTCTGACCATCTTCTTATATACAAAATTTTCTATCAATCTTTGATTTCCTTTTAATGGGTTTGTTCATTTCTGAGGGAGCTAAAATTTCTTTATCCCGTCTCAAGAGCAGGAGTGCTTCTCTTGCAGCTCAATCGGCCAGTTCATTCTCTGCAATTCCTATGTGACTTAGAACCCTAATAAATATAGCCAGTTTTTATAGAGTGTTTAGATAGAATATGTATATGGTAGTAATAGCTGTTTACCAGCAACTCAGGATGGTATGAGAAATGAAAATAAGTAAAAAGAAAATTTTAAATGTTTAACAAATACATTCAATAATAGTATACAAAAAATTATTCATACAAAACAAATTATAACAAAAATAAATACAAAAACTTAATTATGAAATAATATAATCAACCTCACAACTATAATACAAAAACTTAATTATGAAATAATATAATCAAACTCACAGTCAACGTGTTCATGTAATATTCAATCTTTGCTCTCGTGGGGAAAGGTTTGTTACGGAAATCTTTCACGCAGCCAGAAAGCATCTGCCATGAACCATCGCTGTAATCAAATAAAATAAATAAATAAGATATGTAATTTGTGAGGGAAACAATAATTTTGTAATAAATAATAATAAAATTATCATGTTTTAACATTTCATAACTTATGGAAGTATCAATCAACCCATTGCATTCCAAAAAGTAGCCAAAATCATTTTCAGTTTTTTAATTTATTTCATTCACTATTTTGGTACAAGGATATATATTTTGCCGGTTTTGAAATTTTTCTTGCAAAAATCACTTAGAGATACAGGTAGTCATGGCAAAAGTTTACAATTAGGACAGATGTCAGCGTAGAAAAAGTAAGGGATGAATGTGGAGGCATATATGTAATGAATTAAAAGTAAGAATAGCAGAGGGTTCGTACCTATTATATTTCCCCATTATAAATTTTTTTATTTAATTATTGTATATTTCTATTAAAAGGGAAAAAATTAACTAACCAAATATAAGGACAAATTAAAATTGAGGCTTTGAATTCCGAAACTCGCCAAGTCTATTTTCAAATTTTTAATTAACGATTGCTGTACTAGATTATGACAAAGTAAAATAAATTTTTCCAAAATAGTTAAATCACATGTCATTTAACTATATACAGGAGGGGAGGGGACACAGAGATGGACTAAAATTAGCTAAGGATAAAACTACAGCAAACATTGTCATGGATATGACTCTAATTAATGAATGATCTATTAACAAATAAATATCGTATCCATGACAATATTAGGTATAGTTTCGTAACTCGTGAATACTAACCGATTAGTTTTGAATACACACAAATGCCCTGATGATGCCTGAATGGATGAAAATTTTGTAAGATAAATAAATTATATAATATATATAATCTTTTCACTTTCTTGCGACAAGTTATTATTATTCAAATAAAATAAATTGTAAATAATTTAAGTCTCAAAACACATTATTTCTTTAAAAGTCGTTGTTTAATGTTTCGGCCAATTTGGCCATTCTTGAGGACAATCTTAAATACAAATTTACATTCACATGAATAATTTAAAAATGTTTTGCAGGCTACTAATAGTTTTATAAGGCTATCAATTTTAATCAAAATTACCCCGCTATTTTTTTTTTTCTAATCTTAATATTTTCTTGAGACTGGTAATTTTTTTTAAAAATAAATAATTTAAATTCTATCCATTATAGTCTCAAAACCTTTTATTTCTCTTATAAGTCCGACGTTTCGGCCAATCCGGCCATCTTCAGGAACAATCTTAATACAACTTTGAAATTATATAATTTAAAAAACTCTAAACTCCATGCA
>NW_027109364.1:264026-269350 GCF_000696795.3 Halyomorpha halys
TTTAAAAAATTAAAAATTTTAATTACAAATCAATTTAACAATATTATCACTCTCTTATTACAACAAAATTTGGATATAACAATATAACTGGATACAATTTATTTTATTTTAACAATAAATTATATTAAATAAATCAAATTGTATCCTTATTAAGTATCAACATTCTTTATTATATCAATAGTCCAACATTTCTGCCAATTCGGCCATCCTCACCTCAAGGACAATCTTAAACATAAATTCACACCTCACTTCTAAATTTAAAAAATGTTTTACAGTGTATTTTGCCCAGGTCATCAAATTCAAGTCGAAATCACCTTATTTTTTTAGAACTTCATTAATTTTTAAAACTTTAATATTAGATTAAAAATACACTATCTATAGTTTATCTAATAGTGTATAGTGTATTTTTAATCTAATATTAAAGTTTTAAAAATTAATGAAATTCTAAAAAAAAAAAAAATAGGATGATTTTGACTTGAATTTGATGACCTGGGCAAAATGGCCTGTAAAACATTTTTTAAATTTTGAGGTGTAGATAGTTGACCGTAGATTAATGATTGGAGAAGTTTGTCGGGGGGTGCGGTCAGCAAAGAACAACATAAATAAACTAAACCATATTTATTTATTTTATGCCAGTTTTTATTTATTTATTTTAACCATATTTATTTATTTTTAAATTTTGAAGTGGGGTGTAAATTTATATTTAAGATTGTCCTTGAGGATGGTCAAATTGGTCGAAATGTTTGACTATTTATATAATAAAGAATTTTGAGACTAAATAAGGATACCGTTTGATTTATTTAATAGATAAATAACAGTCTCAAGAACTTGAATAAATAATATATTTTGATACTATAATGACCTTTTTATGTATTTAACCTCATATATAATCTCCGTTCTTGGGTATCTTGTTTTAACGAATATGTTGATTATGTAAAATTATTATTTCTTTTATTAAATAAAATTTTAAAAACATTATTAATTAATTACTGATAAATAAAAGTAATAGCAATCGAGTTTACATATAGCAGATAAAGATAGCATGAACATAGATGACAGTATGTTATCTGCTATCATTATCATTACCTATCGTTATCTGCTATCATTATCACGATCTGTTACCTGCTATCACAATCTATTCTTACATTTCTTATATTCGCTATTCATCATCACACATGAGCAGCCAAGTGATTAATAATAACAAATACTAGATAAATTATCAATAATTAACTTGGTTTGGCACTTGTAACTTGATTTTCATATATTTTGTCAATTATTTCAAATTCTCATTAATTATATCGGTATTAACTATTTTATCTTTACTATCTCAGAACACTTATTTTAACTTTAATTATATTCTCATCATTTTTTAAAGATTCGTTTAATTTTTTTTAAAAAAAAAGGAAATATACCCTTATCTCGTTAATCTGTTAATCTGTTACAGCTCAGCTAATGGCCGACATGATTGGGTTGAAAAGTAGGCTAGATTTAATAAAAACAAACTAAAATGACCGAGCCCTGATTACTTTCTACAATAAAAATTTTATATTAATGTTTAATTTTAATGTTGGTTTATTATTTTAAAAAATTAACCACAACAATCAACAAAATACGATAAAAAAAAAAAAAAAAATCTGTCCATCCACCAACCAGTATTTTTTCTGTAACTACTAAATTGTTTATATTTGTAAGATTTAGCACTAAGGTCACAACTAGCTCCATAATGATTCGTAAAACTCGTCATTAAAATCTGCTACTTTGTCTCAAATTGGTGTGATTAGAAACTTATGCCCATTATCTCGGCCATTTATGAAAATAGATGAAAAATATAAAGTGCATTGAAATCACTATCCCAAAGCCTTAAAATAAAAAAAATTTTAAAAAACATAAAAAAACTAACGGGTAGACCTGTTCTATTACTTTTTTTTTCATTATGTTTTTGATAAAAATGATTGATTTTGTACTAGGTTTTGAACTGTATTTTATGAAGTTTATTTGTGAAAAACTCGAAAAGTAAACATAGTCTGATAGTTAATTATGTATGTATTCATTTGAAAGATAATTATATTCCCTACAAAACATCAAAATCCATGTTCTCTGCAGATTCCAATGGACATTCACTTTCTAAAAAGGTTTTTGAATAATTCAAAAACTAATTATCATCAAAAAATTCCAAATACTCGTATGAAAGATAGTTAAATTGTCTAGCAACTTAAAAAAAAAAAAAGAATTATCCAGAGCAATATTAAAGGAGAAACCATAAAAAACTTTAGTACTGGGTTGTGCGTCTCAAGCAGTAACTAAAACCCCGTGATTTAACACAATGGATATATTTTTTTTTTATAATGAGTCCAAAACATCTTTTTATTTTTTATTATTAATTTATATAATAAATATATAAGAACATTAGTTGACCGCATATAATTAATGAAGAAAGATGGGCAAAACAGGTTGCTCATAATAGTTAAGAAATAGATCATAAATAGAGAGATACATACATAAATAAATAGTACAAAATAAATAATAAATAATCATAAAACTAAATAAATAATTTATTAAATAAATCAAAAATTTGTATCTTTTTTTTGTCTCAACACTTTTTATTTTTCACCAGTCCAACGTTTCGGCCATTTTAGCCATCCTCAAGGACATCTTCAATTATAATTTCTTCCTCACATTAATTTAAAGTTACTTTTGCAGGCTATTCTGCCCTTTATTTTAAGTTAAAAGCCTATTTTTTAAAATTTAAAATCATTAATATTTAATTTTTCTTATATAAAATTATCCACAACAAATTCACTACCATATAACAAAATCTTTTGTTAGATGTTATTTATTTATGTTTTTTATTATAGATGTTAGTTATGTTTTAATTATTGTTAAGAAGAATTAAATATTAATGATTTTAAATTTTAAAAAATAGGCTTTTAACTTATAATAAAGGAAATAACCTGGGCAGAATAGCCAGCAAAAGTAACTTTAAATTAATGTGAGGAAGAAATTATAATTGAAGATGTCCTTGAGGATGGCTTAAATGGCTAAAACGTTGGACTGGTGAAAAATAAAAAGTGTTGAGACAAAAAAAAGATACAAATTTTTTATTTATTTAGTTTTATGATTATTTATTATTTATTTTGTACTATATATTTTTGTATGTATCTCACTATTTATGATCTATTTCTTAACTCTTATGAGCAACCTGTTTTGCCCATCTTTCTTCATTAATTATATGCGGTCAACTAATGTTCTTATATATTTATTATATAAATTAATAATAAAAAATAAAAAGATGTTTTGGACTCATTATAAAAAAAAAATATATCCATTGTGTTAAATCACGGGGTTTTAGTTACTGCTTGAGACGCACAACCCAGTACAAATGTCAGTCAAACATTTGTTAACAATAGTTTTCTTATACTATTTTGATACCTTTATTGACTGCCACCCAGACTATCTTCCTACAATAATAATTAATATTATTAGTACTAAATAAATAGAACTGAAAATAGTACATAAATATTTTTTGTATTATTTTGAGCAACCTTTTTTTTTTATTGCATTATCTTCCTTCATCGAGATAATAAAAATTAATTGATATTATAAATAATAAGCCATTATATAATAATTTACATATTTTTTCAATGGAGTTCTCTATATGCAAAGGAGCTTAATATTAACAATTCCTAAACTGCAGAAAGTTAACAATATACTGAGAGTATATCGTTACTACTTACTTGGCATGGTCGTATTCTTTAGTTCCATCGTTAGCCATGGCCATGATGTAAGGATTGTTATGCTTATTATCATTATCAAATGAGTCAAAGAAAATACCAAGGCCGACCCATTTATCAGAGCTTCCAAACACTGGACCGTCGTATGCTCCTTTGTTTTCAACGTACCAGAATGCCTAAAATGATTAAATAATAATTAAACAATTAACAAAAAATATTATTCTAATTAATCTCATTGATAAAATCTCATTTTTACAACACTTAAAAAAATTTTTTAAAATGTACATACATTTTCTTTAATAAGTGTTCTAAAGTTTTCTGTTTTGTATAAACAACTGTCAATCAAACAATATACATTACTGATTTTTTAAATTAAAAAAATTGATTTTAATTTAATTAATTTTTTATCAAAATTATTTAATTAATATAAAATTAAAAAAAAAGTTATTTAACATTATCACTCCCTAACACAAAAAGCAAATAGATGACTAATAAGAACAACAAGTAATGCCAGGAATAAATTAACACTTAAGTGCTGAATGCATAATGCTGCTTTGAATGATTAGTTAGTGACTGACTGATCTTACAAATATATATCCAAAGAGAAAGAAATATATCAAGAATTAAGATGAAAAAGAAAAAGATATACAGAAGACTGGCTTATCTGAATTAATTAAAACCAAAGAGGTACGGATAAGTGAAAAATTTGGATAATAAAACAGGATAAAATGTAATAAATAAATTTAAAAAGAAACTCTATAAATTAAACAAAATTTGAAAATAGTTAATTATATATGTATTAATAGTTGACCATACAATTTAAAATATGAAGATGGTCAGTGTACAAAAACAACTAAGAACATTATATACAAATAAAAAGAAGGAAGAAATAAAATAGTATCAATATAAAATACACTGGAGCATTTTATATTAATACTATTTTATTTCTTCCTTCTTTTTATTTAATTTTCTTTTTTGCTTATTTTTTTACATAATATTTATCCTACCTTAATTTACCTTATTGTATCTTATAGTTGTAATGTTCTTAGTTGTTTTTGTATCTTTTAGCCCTGATGAAGCCCTACAAAGTGGGGTCAAAAACTTTGGACAATAAATAGTTATGACTATTTTGTTCTTTTTGACCCAAACCCTGACCATCTTCTTCGTAATTTAAAATAGTTAATCACTATTTAGAAATTATTTATTTATTCAAAAAAGCCTTTTTAAAGATTTAGACAACATCTTAATATTTTTAACTATTTCTTTTTATACATATTACTTCAGAGAACATAAAAAGGTGGATTACTTCACAGTAGTGCTAAGCACATCAGCACTAAATTTAGGAAAAAATACAATTAAAGGTTCTCTCTTTTAGGGGAATTACAAGTTTATATTTTTTTTTCGACTGAACAGATTAAGATTTTATATCTAAATATAAATCACTTGGTTCTGTTGGATATATATAAAAACTTCTAATCAAAATTTTTAAAAAAATCTTGGATTAGAAGAGTCCACTGTATCTCAAAGAAAGAAAAACATATTCACTTTAATCGATTAGTTCTAAATTAATTTAATTACAAAAAATAATAATAT